>NW_012110130.1:904850-944586 GCF_000951045.1 Mandrillus leucophaeus
CGCCGGGCGGGGGCCGTACGGAGCTGGCGTCGGGACCCGGCCTGGAGGGGCGAGGCCAGTTCAAATGGGGGACGCGCAGCGTGGAACCGGGATGGGAGTTCTTGATCATTCCTTGATGTTGGACAGGCCGGTCCTCCTGGGTGCGACTGCCACTCTTTCTTCCCTCTGTCCCCGAGCCTGAGTGGGTTCTGATCTTGCTGGATGATGCCCTGACATAAACTTTTTGTCTCTTGCACCGGTGGAAAATTAGAAAAAGGCACAAACACAAAGGCATCCCTTTTTCCAGTGACCTGCAGTGGCTTGGGAAGTTCGGGACTGGATTTTGACCCTGCCACCTGCGCTTTGCGCCCTGGAGAGAAGGCCTTCCTTCCATCTCTGTCTCCTGTGTGTATCCCCATGCTCTGTGGCCAGACGCCCGCCTCAGAAAACTCTTCTTGCCCCACACAGAAGGCTGCCGCATGGAGATGGCTGGCTCTGAGGCCCCACAGCCTTCTCCTGCCTCCTGCTTCCGACCTTGAGTTCCAAGGGCAGAAATCGTCTCCCATTCATCCCAGACGCCCTCAGTGCCCAGCATAGGGCCTGGCACACACATGAAAGTAGTAAGTGAGGGAATGGGCTTCTCTCTTCTTTGCAGAATCTCTTGCTTTCCCTCTGATTACAGACGCCAGAGTTCCCTTTTCCAGTTCTGTTTTCAGGCATGCTGGCATTCCCTCACTCACTCACTCACCAAACAACTGAGAACCAACCTTCCATCCAAACAGGCCCTGGCTAGGGAGAGATCATGTAACCCGTGTGATGAGTGTGTGGCAGGCACCTGCTATGTGCTCAGAGTTGGCAAAGGTATAATAAGTGCTTGCTGAGGGCCTTTCCGTTTGTCATGGCACTCAGCGATCCCTGGTGCCACCCGGTTACAATCATCACCCTACTCCCCATTTGCAGATGGACAAACTGATGCCCACCGTGTTTGAGAGGCATCATGATGCAGTGGAATGGGTCTAGGCTGGGAATCTAACACTAGTTTGCTGTGTGAGCTTTGTCCATTTTCTTCCCCTCTCTGAGTCTCAGTATCCTTATCTATAAAATGGGGGAGTTGGAGATGATGGCCTCTGAGGACCAGTTGAGTGTGAGTTGTCTACAGGGAAGAGGGACCCAGGTCCCTGCTCCCAGTCCAGTTCTCTTTGGCTTTAAAGTGTGACCACTGGGGAAAAAATTGCCCTCCACTCTCAGCTGTACAAGGCTGATTGGTGAGAGTGAAGCACTTACTGTGTGATAGGCGAGTGTGGTGAGTGTGTATGTACTAATACTGTTTTCCTTTGGCTGTTGGAAAAAATGAGGCCAGGTGCAGTGGCTCATGCCTGTAATCCTAGCACTTTGGGAGGCCGAGGTGGACAGATCGCCTGAGGTCAGGAGTTCGAGAACAGCCTGGCCAACATGGTGAAACTCAGTCTCTACTAAAAATACAAAAGATTACCCTGGCGTGGTGGTGTGCACCTATAATCCCAGCTACTCAGGAGGCTGAGGCAGGAGAATCGCTTGAACCTGGGAGGCGGAGGTTACAGTGAGCCGAGATTGTGCCACTGCACTCCAACCTGGGTGACAAGAGCAAAACTCCATCTCAAAAAAAAAAAAAAGAGACAGAGGTTCAATAACCAGTCCAGGGCCACAGAGACAGTAAGTCACAAGGCTGGGATTCAAACTCAGGCACTCTGTTTTCAGAGCCTGTGCATATAACCACTCTACTAGTTGGCAGAGGCAGCATATAACCCCTGTAACACCCCTCCCTTGCCCTACATCTCACCCCAGTCTTAGTCCCACCTGCCTTGCTCTTGGAGCTCCAATGCGCATTCTGCATGTTTTCAGGGCAGCAGCAGCGTTGATTTTTCAAGGTGATTTTTCTCTCCCTGGCCTTTCCCTCTTGACCTAGGTACATACAGCTGAGAGAAGGCTCCAGCAGGGAGGAGAAGCTGCTGTAGGAACCTGGGACTCTTCTTGGCTCAGTCCTAGCTGGAATCTTGTATTTGGGAAATGGTTTTCTAAAAAGGGCAGAGGGAATCCAGGTCTTGTCTTTTAGGAACAAGTTTTGCTATTCATGATCAAGGAAGTACATTTATTTCACAGTTGTTTTTGGTATCTGTCTTTCTGTCCCTCAAAAAGGGTCTGGAGAACTCTTTCTCTCTAGAGATATCCCCTTTTTAGCAAGACAAATTAGGAAGATAGTCCCTAATATGGGATAATCTCGAAGGGTGGAACTGGAGGCGCCTTGGAATCATATATAGTGATTTTAAATCGTGTAACCCCAGCCGGGTGAGGTGGTTCATGCCTGTAATCCTAGCACTTTGGGAAGCTGAGAGGGGCGGATCCCTTGAGCTGAGGAGTTCACGACCAACCTGGGCGACATGGTGAAATCCCATCTCTACAAAAAATACAAAATTAGCTGAATGTGGTGGAAAAAAATCATATCAACCCAATGTTTCCTCTTTAAAACAAGTATTTTGTAGTGCTTCCTTTGCTGTCCTAAAATGAAATTTAGAGGAAATCCACCCATACACATAATTTAAAAAATAGATTTAATGCCCCAATTGTAACAGAAAGAGGAAAGAAAAGTAAAATCATAATAAAATGATATATTTTCATTATGTAAATTCTCAGACATGACTACACCAGAAGACATAATAAAGTAGTTAGTTGCTTGCACTTAGGCGTAGAATCTCCATGAATGCAGCAGCTACAAATGTGGACAGCTGTGTTTTTTGGCAACATAAATTTCTCTGGCGGTGTTGCCATCAGCAACTGATTTTCTGAAATTATGAACATGTCCTGATAAAATTCCAACCAAAGCAAAGCATAATCTTCCCTCAATGTATATAGTGGTTGTATCCTTGGAAAAGTCAGTGTAAATGAAAACACCAAGTCTCTGTGTATATCAGTAACACAGAGTTACGTTCATGACTCACATATTTATAAAGAGTTTTCACCAACTTCAGTGTGTGATGGATCATTCCATAGATGTGTGAGATGCAGGCCAAGTATTTACTGGACTGTGCTAGGTAGCATCCCTGGCCCCATTCATTAAATGCCATAACTCCTTCCCCATAACAATATTAGTAATAATTCATAGATTTCCCAAATCTCCTCTGATCTCCTCACGCTTATGGACAACCACTGGAATGAATGGATTTCTCTCTAGGGTGTCTTTCTTTTGGGAAGTTCTGTGGAGTCTGTTGAAAAGCAAAATCTGCATGTATTGTGTACTCATTGTGTGCAAGACCTGACCCAGAGACACAGAAGCATAGCCTGATTTAGATGTGGAGCTGTGAAAGCTATGTGATCCCACTTCATGGGTGCCAAGCTCCCAGGGGCCTCAGTCAGTGAGCATACCCCCACCTGCATCTTATCCTTGTCTGGGATGCCCCTTGCCTCCTCCTTCATGCCCCCAAATCTGAATCTTGGCTCAGATGCCACCTTATCCTCCCAGGAAGCCTTCCCTGACCCCCCATCCTCCTGTACTGGACAGGTTCCCTCTGTCTCTAGACTCTCATTGCCTGCGGTTGAGGGCTCTCTTAGGATACTTTCACAAGCTAGGACTGTAAGTCCATCTCCAGGCCTTCTCTCCTTGACAGAGAATGGACTCCCTGAGGGCTCAGACTGGGTTCCCTGGCAGGGATTGAGGCCAGAGCACCAGCAACAGATCAATGTATGCTGGAACCAAGGGATTCACCTTAGCCAGGTACCCCTCTCTGTACACATCTTGTTCTTTTTATTTTTTTAATTTTACTTTCAATTTTTTTTTTTGAGACAAAATCTCAGTCTGTTGCCCAGGCTGGAGTGCAGTGGCATGATCTCGGCTCACTGCAACCTCCGCTTCCCGGGTTCAAGTGATTCTCCTGCCTCAGCCACCCAGTAGCTGGGCCTACAGGTGCACACTACCACACCTAGCTAATTTTTGTATTTTTACTAGAGGCGGGGTCTTGCCATGTTGGGCAGGCTGTTCTCAAACTCCTGACCTCAGGTGATCCGTCTGCCTCAGCCTCCCAAAGTGCTGGGATTACAGGGAGGAGTCACAGATCCCAGCCCTTGTTCTTTCTAATTTAGCAAATGACTTCTGTTTTCCTGTCCTCACTCTCAGTCCTTACTGACTCTCAGGAGGTGCTCGCTGTGTAGACAGCACTCTCTCACATGCTCTGACCAGTGCTGTAGGCCTGGCACAATTTATTGACTCCATTGCACAGACGTGTTGAGAGAAGTGTAAGAACACACAGCTGGCAAGCGGCAGAGCCAGAGCTCGCTCTCTGTGCTCCACCACTTTTGTCACTTAAACATTTACAAGGCAGAGCCTTTTCCCTGGGGTGTCATTCATCCATTTACTGGATACCTGCAGTTGAGGGCTCTCTGAGGGTCCTTTCACAAGCTTGGACTGCAAGCCCATCTCTAGGCCTTCTCTCCTTGACACAGAGTGGGCTTCCTGGCAGGGCTTGGGACCAGAGCACCAGCAACAGATCGATGTATGCTGGAGCCAAGGGATTCACCTTAGCCAGGTACCCCTCTCTGTACCCATCTTGTTCTTTTTATTTTTTAATTTTACTTTTAATTTTTTTTTTAAATAAAATTGATGTGGTATTGGGCACTGTGGTCTCAGAGGTAGGTAAGGCCTGGGAGACCCCATTGTTTTCCCTTAGGGGTTTTCCTCAGGGACCCCTTTGTTTTCCCTTAGGCCAGACATGGAAGGGGAGCATCAGATATCCCCTGGGAGGGTGTGGCCACTATTTCCCAGCAGGAGGTCACATGGGAGCAACTGTCTCCCTTCTCCTTTTTACCTGGTTTTGTTTGTTTTTTTGCCAGTTTCAGTGAAATTCACTCTATAAGTATTTATCGTGCTCCTGCTATGTGTGCTAGGGATTGTCCTAGTTGCTGGGAACACAGCAATGAACAAGACAGACAAAAGTGTTTGCCCACATGAGTGACATTCTAAGGAGGAAAGACAATAACTAAATAAGGAAAATAAGCAGCATGCTGTTCAATGCTCTGGAGGAAAAGCTAGGTGAGGAGACAGGGAATGAAGCAGGGCTGAGCGGGAGCCTTTGCTGTTTTTGGAGGGTGGTCCTAATGATGAGCTGACGTTTGAGCAGAGGCCTTAATGGAGGGAGGAGTGAGCCAGGCAAATATCTGGGGGAGGAAGTTTCCAGAGAGAGGAAACAGCAAGTGCAAAGACCTCAAGGCCGAGTGAGCTTGGCATGACTGTGGAACCCTAAGGAGGCGAGTGTGACGGGAGCAGAATAAGCGGGGAAAGAGTGGGAGGAAACGAGGTCAGAAAGGTGGGATTGCAGGGTGGGTACTCAGATTGGTACCAGTAAGGCCTGGTAAGCTGTGAGGGACTGTGGGTTTTGCTCAGAGTGGGAGTAGACGGCAGCCTAGAACCTCCAACAGGGAACTTCAGAGGCACATTTCCTCCCCTACCTCCAGTGAGTCATTCACTCCAGCATACCTTCCCTCCTAATCACCTCCCAAACCTACCCCCTTCTCTGGGTAGCCATTCCGACCATTAGCTCTGTCCTGGCTGAGGGCTTCCACTCGACCCTGGACCTCAGTCTCATCTCCCTCCAACAGGGTCTCTACACTGTGGCCAGATTAGACCGTATGACCCTCCTCCCCCAACCCTTCTGTGTCTGGAATTGTGAATGTATTGATATCATCAGACAAGGGACTGACTGCAACAGAGACGGGAATCTGGGGTGTGGGGATTGGGGCTGCTGGTAGATGGGTTGTCATTTTGTCTGGGAGGCAGTGCAATGCAGTGCAGTGGGTGGCCCAAAGCCCCTCCCCCAACCCTCAACCAGCTCCTAATCCCCAGCCCGGTCTCTGGCTTCGGCAATGGCTCCCCCCAGAGGCACCTGCTTTATTTATGGCTTCTCCCCAACTCCCCGCAGGCAGAGCAAAGTCCATTAGTGTGTTTGCAGACTCTGCCAGCTCTGAGCAGATGCAAAGCTTATTTGCAAACTGTCATTGCCCTGGCCTCCTCCAGAGACTCTCATGCTGGGCTCAGCCTTGTGCCTCCAAGAGCCACCTCCCTCAGGCAGCCACCGGGGCAAGCCGCTTTCCTGATTTCCCTAAGCATAGTCTTGGCTTGGAGTTGGGAAAATTAAATTAAATGCCACGAAGGAACCGTAGCAGTGCATTGGGCCATGTTGACAGTAGAGAATGAAGTCCTCTCTGTTGATAGAAGCTCATTGTTTTGACATAAATTAGGGAGGCATTGAGAGAAAGTGGAAAAAGTCTTGAGCTGAGGACCTGGGACCCAAGTTCAAGTCTCTGTTAGGCTGCTGAGTATCTTGGTGATTTGGGGCAACAGTTTATTGCCTTCTGAGCCTCAGTTTCCAAGTTGCACAAGGAGCTGCAGACAGGCTTGGAATCCACTCCAAGTTCCAGAATTCTCTGATTTGAATTTTGGGGATGTTTCTTTCATCCAGTGAGCTGGGGACAAAGCGATTTGTCCAAAATGGCTCAGTAATTCTGAAATTACCTGGAGACTGGCCTCATTGGGGTACAAGGCACTGAGGAGTTGAGACACCAGGGCTCTCAGTCTCACTTGGCCTGATCACTCTGCTGTGTTACCCTGGGCAGGCCACGTTCCCTCTCTGAGCCCATTTTCTCATCTGCAAAATGGAATCGTAATCTCCTGCCCATCTCCTGAGATTATCATGAGAATCAGATAAGCTGATGAATGTTTCATGTTCCACAGGAATATGTATTTGAGGGGTGTGATTGTTATTATTTTGTTGCTGTTATCCTTTTCAGATGTCTAGGCATGCACACTTGCCAGTGTAATACAAGAATATGCCCATATAGGGTACAGAGCCCAAACAAGTCAATTTAACTACAGGAGAGGGAAATAATGGTGCTTCTCTGAATAATGAAGAGCCCTTCTTATAAGTTGTGCTTGTTCAGTTCCACGCCCTCATAAATCCACCATTCCTGTGTGTGTATTTGGTGGAAAAACACACCACAGACATACACAAAAGCCTCTTGAGTTCTTTTCAACTGGGACAGGAGATGACACACGTTGGCAGACAGAGGCTGATCTCTGTGTATCCAAGAGGAGTCAAGCCAGTCCGAGTACATCTAACAGGTCAAGCTCTGAAATGAAGAAGCAATAAGCCAGTGAAATGGTACTATCACCGAAACATGATTGATCAATTGAATTCTATCAGAGACAGTGGACAGTCAGATTAACTCAGGCCTGATAGGTTCAATGAGTTAAAGCATGATGTTCATTTCAGCTTCATTTCACCAGTCTTTGCTTGTGAAATTGGTCAATCAATAGAGGTTGAAGATCATATATATATATATAGATATCGGGGACCATCTTATGGGGAATATAATCTTGGTAGTTGGCTCCTGGCTGGGGCTGCCTGCTGCAGGTAATGGAGACAGAACAGGGACTCCATCAGCCCCATCGAAATGGCCTGATATCTTCTCCAAATGAAAAGTATTTTTGGATCTCTGATGATTTATCTTTTTTTTCCTCCCTCTCACTTTGATCTATGACAAAACCCATACCCATCTTGGAGAAATATAGTGATTTCTCCTGAAAACATTTGTGCAATGATCAGATAGATACACTTCAAATACGAACCTTCTTTTTAGTTATATCGTCCTTGGGAAAAAAAATACAGACAGTAATTTAAAAACTCAAATGGGGGTAATGCAAAGATATCAGAGTAAATATGATTTTTAAGCGCTTTTATTTATTTGTTTCTGTGCAGTGGGGGATGGGAGACAGACTGCTGTGTGCATGAAGGCCATAAACGGGATGTATGCAGAAGTCCTTCCAGGTATAATTAAAACGAAGCCTTTCGCATTCTTTGATCTCATTTAAAAGCACAATTCACAGAAACAAATCACCCTTTTGCTCCCAGTAATATTTCATTTGCTTCAGAATATTTTCACTATGGCGGTTAACATCCTTTCTAATTAGTGTGCATATCCCTCTGTAAGGTGGGGTAATTAGGGACTACTGTACGAGGTAATGGACTTGGACAGTATGGATTAGAGAGAACAGATTTGCCCTGTGGCAATGCATCAGGTATTACTTCCTTTCTGCCTCTTCTTTGAGGTCATCTTGATTCATTTTAGCACAAAGAAATCCCATCCCTTCATACCAACACCATGAAAGCTTCAATAATGTATTTGCACTGTTTGTATATCAGAGTGTATATTAGGTTCTGGATAATGGATAGTGATGCTGAACAGCTCGACAGAGAGGGAAGAGCCTCTCACACTTCACCCCCTTTCCCCTCCTGCAACTCCTGAATTCTAATCATGCTGAATTATAGCCATTCCCCTGCACCATGCTTTCTGTGCCTCCAGGCTGTCGCAGATGCTGTTCCCTCTGGTTGGAATGCAATTCCTCTTCCCTGGGCATTTCTTTGGCTAACTCCATCCTTAAGACTCAGGGTAAGCCTGGACGCAGTAGTTCATGCCTGTAATCCCAGCACTTTGGGAGGCCAGTCTGGCCAACATGGTGAAACTTGGTCTCTACTTAAAATGCAAAAAATTAGTCAGGTGTGGTGGTGCATACCTGTAGTCCCAGCTACTTGGGAGGCTGAGGCAGGAGAATCGCTTGAACCTGGGAGGCAGAGGTTGCAGTGAGCCAAGATGGTGCCATTGCACATCCAGACTGGACAACAGGGTGAGACTCTGTCTCAAAAAAAAACCCCCCAAAAAAGACTCAGGCTACATCTTTTCCAGGGGGCCGTTCTTGGGCTACACTTGCCCTTAGTCTGGATTAAGTGGAGTGAGTGAGTGTGGAGCAGACTCTGGAACCAGACTGCTTGAGTTCGGACCCTAGCTTCTCCACTTCTTAGCTGTGTGATCTTGGGCAAGTTACTCTTTTTTTTCCTTCCTTCCCCCTACCCCCCAATCTTTGGATCCTGTGACTAGGCAAGTTGTTTAACCCTCTGCCTCAGTTTCCTCATCTGTAAAATGGGAGGAAGCAATAACAGACTTGACATCTTAGGGTTTTCGTGAGGATCCAATAGGGAAGGTGCTTAGAACAGTGTCTCGCAGAGTGAGCTCTGAATAGGGTCTGGCCACTTCCATTGGGCTCCTAGGGCTATGTCTGCTTCTTAGGCTCCTAGCACTTATCGTACTACATTGCAATTATTCACTTGTCTTCGTCCTCCACTAGGAGACGGGGGCTAAGACTTGAAGCTCTCTGTAGTTCTGGTGGGAAGCCCAGGGCCAGATACTTGTATGTTGCTCAGGGATCAACGGATCCAGGATGCTTGAGGCAGGAGTCAGAAGCCTCATATCCAAGCTTACCTTGAATCTGCTGTCTGGCCCCTGACAGATCCCTTTGCCGTCTGGCCTCCCCTTTGCCATCCTCAAATGTGGAATCACCAGCCCTTGGGGCCTTTCCCGCACTGACAGCCTATGACTCATTGGGTAACACCCAGCACAATCAGATTCACTCTGGTCAAACCTGAACGTATTTGGCAATTTTACAATTTCGCGTTTTCCTTCTCCGAGAAGAAAGATTGAGTGAAACTAATGGCTGAATAATGGTAGTTTCAATGGAATCTTTCTCCATGCCACCTTGATTTTTCTCAGTCTGCAGCCCCAGTTTAGGACAGGATTTAGAAAATGACTCAGAACATTGATTTTTGTTCCGGGCCACCAAGGGACATTTCCAGCCCAGCCACCCTCATCCCCAGCATGGGACCTGGCTCATAGTAGATGTCCTAGAAGCATTTGCCAACTTAACTTGATTACCTCTACCTGGAATCCCATCTCTTAGCTTGGCATCTTGTTTCCCAGTCCTGACTCTTATTGTCCCTCCTCCAGGACCCCCCTCCCTGTTGTTAGTCATCTCCAGGTCACTGTAAACACCCCAAACAGCACCATGCAGAGAATCGAAGCTCTGTAATGAGTTTCAGCTTGAGTCTGTGAACAGCATTTTGTTGTTGTTGTTGGACTCTGAGCAATATATGACTTGCTGCATTTTCCTTTTGGTATATGCTGCCAGGGAGCTTAGAGCTCAACTGAGTTTTAGTAGTTTATCATCCACTCTAGTTCAAAATTTTATGAACAGCCTCAAATCTGTCTTAGAAGTAGGTGGGACATAAACTCTTAGTTGTTTCACTTTTTCCTCCTCTGAGATCACTGATATAATAGAGGTCACTCCTGAGTTCTCCGATGATGCCAGCCACTGTCCTAGTGCTGACTTCGGAGCCATACAAGCCTTTCTAGCTTAATCATTCAGTCAACAAACATTGATTAGCATCTCCTATGCTTGAGGTAAATGAGACAGGGGCACTGCCCTCAACTCATACTTTAGCAGGGAAAAAAATACTAATTCTAGAAACAGCTCGTGTTTATTGAGCGCATACTATTGAGTTATGCTAAGTATTTTACATGTATTCTCATTAAATTCTCTCATCAACTCCAGACACTATTATTATTCCATTCTACAGATAAGAAAATTGAGGATTAGAGCAGTTAAAGAAGTTGCTCAAATATCATGGGCTTGTGAGAGACAGAGTGCTGGGATTTGAACCTGGACCCACATGAGTTCGGAGTGCCCAGGCTTCCCCACTGTTCTGTACCGGGTCTGCCACAGTGCTCAACTTCACTTTAGTGCATGTAGGAGCTGTGCGAATGCTCTGCTGTGTTATCTTGGGCAAATTACTTCATCTCTCTGTGCCAGCTTCCTTAACTGTAAAGTGGAGATTCCAGGAGGACTGAGTTCACAGGATGGTTTGTGAAGAGTAAAATCCAGGCCATAATGGTGGCCTGTGGAACATGCTGAGGAGACCCAGAAGAAAGGGTGGTGAATTCAGCCTTTGGATTTGGAGGCAGACTTCAGAGAGGAGGCAGTTTTTAGAGTGAGTCTTGCTGGGCAGGAGGGAAGGGCATGCCAGCAGAGGGTGCAGAATGTCTGGGGGCACTGGGGAGCAGTGGTGAAGGGACACATGAGGGCTGACAAACGGCCTGCTGGGGTGGCTTTCTGGGGTGAAGTGGGGGGTGACCCTGACTAGAGGGGCAGGTCGTCGAGGCCTCAGGGGCTCAGGCTTTGTCCCCAGGGAGTCTTGAAAGGGTTTTCTTGATGAAAATGAGGGTGACAGCAGCTAGCATTATTTGGACACTAAACTCTGTGCCAGGCGCCGTGTTAAAGTGTCATGGAGATGATCTCATTTAATCCTCACAAAAGCCCCACGAGTTGTCCTGCATACTGTTCCTTTCAGTTTACAGATGAGGGGACTGAGGGCTTTCGTCTTAGCAGCTGACAGGAAGAATAAAGGGAGGTGTCCCGAGTGCTGGATCTGCAGATAAGAGACCTAGGTACAAATCCCAGCATTGCCACTTTGAGCTGAGTGACCTCAGTGACTCAAGCTCTCTGAGCCTCAGTTTTCTCATCTGTAAAATGGAATAAGAATACATACTTCATAGAGATGTTCTGAGGGTCAAAGAAACTGAAGAATGCACAAATAACTTGGCTCAGTGCCTGGCACTGAACAGCGCTCTCTCCGGGGTGAGAACAGGGGGTGTGGGGAGCTTTGCAACCCTGTTATCTCTGTCAGCCCCACTTCGTTCTTTGCTATTGACAGACGATGCTCTCCTAATCTTGCACAAGGAGTTTTGCTAACATGTCCCAGAACAAATCCCCTGGCTTCCTATCCCTTTTAAAAAATTATTTGTTTTTTTTTTTTTAAGAGACAGAGTCTTGTTCTGTCACACAGGCTAACTAACATGCAGTGGTGCCACCATAGCTCACTGAAGCCTTAAACTCCTGGGCTCTAGCAATCCTCTTGCCTCAGCCTCTCAAGTAGCTGGGACTACAGGCCTGCACCACCACACCCTGGCTAACTTCTTAATTTTATTATTACTGTTATTTTTGAGACAGAATCTTACTATGTTGCCCAGGCTGGAGTGCAATGGCATGATCCTGGCTCACCAAAACCTCTGCCTCCTGGGTTCAAGTGATTCTCTTGCTTCAGCCTCCCGAGTAGCTGCAGGTGGGCACCACCACACATGGCTAATTTTTGTATTTTTAGTAGAGACAGGGTTTTACCATGTTGGCCAGGCTGGTCTTGAACTCCTGACCTCAGGTGATCCGCCCGCCTTGGCCTCCCAAAGTGCTGGGATTACAGGCATGAGCCACCACACCCAGCCATTTTTTATTTTTATTTTTTTGTAGAGATGGGGATCTCAACATGTTGCCAAGGCTGGTCTTGAACTCCTGGCCTCAAATGATCCTCCCACCTTGGCCTCCCAAAGTGCTGGGATTATAGGCAGGAACCACTGCTCTCAGCCTGAAATAATTATTTAAAGTTACAAATGAGCATGGTCTGAATTCGGTGGATCTCTGCTTTATAGGTTGTTTTGAGAATTAGCCATTGCAGCCACCTGAAGATGCCAACTCCAAGCTCTTTGGGCTCACTTGACCCAAACTGGAAAAATGCCCCAAGTCACATCAGTTCATCTTGCCAGTCACTCCAACTCTGTACTCTTGTGGCAGATGATCCATCAGGACCTGCTCTGTCCTGCATCCTCACAAGGGGGGCAAGTCTAGGAGTACAGGCAGTGCCAGAGGCCTGTGGTTACAAGCAGCAAACTGGGCTCATCTAGAGACAGCCCTGGACCCTGGGTAAGGTGGGGGTGTTGTAGTGCATAAAACAGGAATGGGATCTGGGAGTTATACTCACAGTTTCTTCTCTTCTTTTCTTTTCTTTCTTTTTTTCCTTTTTTTTTGAGACTGAATCTTGCTCTATTGCCCAGGCTGGAGTGCAATGGTGCAATCTTGGCTCACTGCAAACTCCATCTCCTGGGTTCAAGAGATTCTCATGCCTCAGCCTCCTGAGTAGCTGAGATTAGGGGCGCCCACTACCACGCCCGGCTAATTTTTGTATTTTTAGTAGAGTGGGGGTTTCACCATGTTGGCCAGGCTGGTCTTGAACTCCTGACCTCAAGTGATTCACCTGCCTCGGCCTCCCAAAGTGCTGGGATTACAGCCATGAGCCACCATGCCCAGTCTATTTTCATAGTTTCAAATAGTTTAAGAGTAAATATATCCCTGTGAAGAAAAAAGAGAGTTATTCCTGTCTCTGACTTTCCCCCAGCACTCCCACTGCCCCCAACCAACAGGCCTCTCATCACATGAGTGCTCATTCAAGAGAATGGGATCCTCTTGGTTGGCTCAGGCAGTCTCTTAGGGGTGGGATGGATTATAGCCAGGGAGTCCCCTATAAAGACTGCACAACAACCAAAATGGGAAAATAAATCAACGGTCATTTAATACTACTTAGCAGACAAAATCCGGGTGGATTTTGGTGGAGAAAGGGGTTAGAAATGATCAACTCAGCTACCTTAGCTTACTATCGGTGCCTCTGAGGCTCAGAGGGAGAGGAACTTGCCTGGGCCCACACAGCAAGTAAGGGCAGAGCTGGGGCTAGAAGCCAGGACTGCTGGCTCCCAACCCTTTTCCCACTGGGCCCTGCTACTGCCCTGCCATGCTAAGGAGCAGCTGTGAGGATGAAGGAAGCTGTATAAGGGCTCTGGCCCAGGCCTGGGTTGTGGAGAGGAACTGGACTCTGAGAAAGGCTGGAGGCTGACCTGGTGGCTCTAGCCTCCTTTCCTGGGGCTCTACAGCCTCCAGATGGGGTTACATCCCAAAAGCCATGATGCTAGAAGGGATTTCAGAGATTCATGTTTGTTTTTATATTTTTCCTCCCAGTGAGTGTCTACAGACATAAGGTGCATGATAATTTTTAAAGAAACAAACCAGAACCCTCCAAGAAAAATGCAAAACCCCTGAATCTGCTGTGCTCTGAAGAAAATGGAATGGGTTTATGATCTTTTAAGACACACAAGAGACAGCTTTCTCTTGACAGATGGGAATCTGAGGCTATTTTGCTTCCTCCCTTTTTGCGTGACCAGACCCGATTGTGTAAAGCTTTTAGCTTCAAAGCTGGGTTGTGAATAACATTGGTTTAACCTGAAATTTAAAGCCAGCATTTCTTTGCTCCCCGAGACGGGGCTTCCTGCCCCTTGCTCCCCTGAAGCTAGCTTCCAGAATGTTAATTCTACGAGCCATGGTTGACTAAGCCCAGCACTGGGTCTATTACATATTATTTGATTTGGAGTAGAAAAAAAAGATTTAAAGATACCATGCCCCCTGTATACCTTTGTACTTTCGCCCATGTCTGTCCGTATATTTAAGCATACCATTCACATTGTGAGTTCAGACTTTTCTCCCTGGAATAAAATGGGTCTGAGCATTTCTGTAGCCTGCCTCCAAGACCACATTCTCCAATTAAGTCAGACAGCATCTTCACGGTGCAGATGAGAAATGCTACGGAAGCTTACACCGGAGGCCTGGAGGTTCAGACCTGCCCTTGTGCAGGGGCTGATTTGGGGTATTCATTTTTGCAGCTGTCTCTGAGCATATAATCTGTTTGTTGGTTCATTCTCACTGAGGACCCACTGTGTGCCACACCAGAGGCAGGACAGAGGGTCCCTGACCTCTTAGGACCATGTGCTTTTTCCTTCAGAGTACTTACCTTGGTTGATACTTGCACCTTTACTGGTCCGATTATTTTCAATTACTGTTTGCCACCTCCTCTGGACATAACTCCATGAGGACGATGGCTGGGTCAGCTTTTGCCCATCACTGTGTCCCTGGCATTAGCACTCACTAAGCTTGATGGAGGGAAGAATGATGAATGAGTGAGGTCAGACGGAGGGATCCTGACATTTTCAGATCAGACATGCAGAGTGATGGTGCATGTCACACTAGTCACAGGTGGTACCAATTCGTTCATTTAATCCACAGATATTCGCTTTGGAGGAGAGAGAGATGAATTACCTCCCACCTTTCCCCCGAAGGTAGCTCATAGCACAGTGTGGGAGTGAAGGGTCCAGGGGACGTGGTTTCTAAGGTAAGGGAGAAAGTGGTCAGAGCCCTAAGAACGGGAGTTGGAGGACCGGCTGGGGCATGAAGGAAGGAATCCTGGAGGAGGAGACACGTGTGCCTTCTGGCTGTGTCTGTCTGAAAAACAATGCCTGTGTCCCTGGGAGATGGTTTCCATTCCATATGGGCACAGTGGATCACCTGCGGCTCAACAGGCCAATCAGCGTATCACCTTTAAACACCCACAAATGTAAGCTCCTACTTCCGCCGGCCCCTAGTACCAAAAGAGGAGGCTTGGGAGCTGAGTTTAGAAAGCATGCCCTGACCTAAAGGAACGAGCGATTTGGGCCCCGGGACTGAGAAATGTGGAGGGCACATGCTTCCTCAGCACTTCCAGTAGCTCCTCAAGACTCCTGCAGCAAGGCTCAGATCCTCTCTCTGCCCTCTGGGGTTGTCTGGCTCCATCCCTCCCAGCCTCTCCAGATTCTCCTGGGGCCTCTTCCCTCTCTCCCTCTGTTCCTTTCACCCCCTTCTCTCAGGGCCTTTGTACCGGCCCTTTGTCTCCCCGGGTCTGGCACCCTCTCTGCCCCACCCCCTTTCCCTGGTCACTCCTCACTGTTCCATGCAATTCGTCTTGGAGACTTCCCTGACCCCTCTCACAGGAGGCCACTCCCCTCCCCATTACACATGGTCACATAGATATATTTTTATGCTCTCTTTTCACCCTAGCATCAGTCACAGTTGTTTGTAATCCTATGTTTATTCGTGTGATTACTTGACTAAAGTGGGCTGCCCTCTCTAGATTGTAGAGAGAGAGGTTTGTCTTGGTCATCCCTGTATCCCCTGTTTTTGTTTATTTTTAAAATGTATTTACTTAAAAAATATTACCTGATACAGAGTAAATATTTTATCAATATTCGTTAAACCAATAAATAACTGACTATGTGTTTTGGAGTGTCCGAAGCCTTCTTAAGGAAATGACAGACACTATTGCCTTTATTTCCCTAGTAAAGGAAGCAAGCGAGGTGCTGGTGGGGCGAGAGTGGTGAGGGCAATTGTGGGACAGGGTGAGTGCCCAGAGAGGTGGGCTCTGCCCAGCTCACAGCCCTTCCAGGAAAGTCTACCTGCCTCAGCCTCCCAGGTGCTGGAATGACAGGCATGAGCCACTGTGCCTGGCAGCCTGGATATCCTTACAGGCTCAGTTGACAGGGGCTGTGGCTGACTCTCAAAGAAACAGAGCAGGATGCAGCCAGTTCGCTTCTGGGGAGACTCTGCAGAGAGGGGCGCGGGTCCAGCAAGGCTGCCTGTGCTCAGAGGCTGTGTGGTGTCCTCAGGGGAGGGTCTCCTAACACCCGCTGTGTGTACACTTGAGGGCCTGTGTGCCCTGAGCCTTTACTCTGTACTGGGCTCTACTGGGTGACCAGACAGTGACCTTGCCCGCAGGGGCCCTCAGTGGATCCATTCCCTCTGAGCTTTGGGCTCTGAGCTGTGGAAAGAGCCTGGCCCATGAGTCCCGTGGGAAAGGGATCAAGCCTGAGGATGTCTCTGGGAGGATGGCCTGGCTGGCTGGGAGAGGCCCCCTAGAGGGGCAGAGTTGAGGGGGTGTGATGGAGCAGCCTGAGTGGGCCGGAGAAGCTGGGCACTGCCCTGCTGGGGACAGAGCCAGGCCTCGGCAGGAGTCGTTAGGAGATGGCTGACAGGAAGGAGGCTTCACTAAGAGTTTTGGGCCTGGCTGGCAGGGTTGGGGCTGGGAAGTATAACCAAAGCTGGTGGAGGGAGAAGCTTTTTGAAAGTGATGTGCCCCTTCTGACAGGGAGGAACTTGGGGGTGCACTGGGGACCAAGGCCAACATCATGCTTTCGCAGGAGTGACTGGGACCAGGATGACTGGGCAGAGCCACAGCTGAGTAGGAAAAACTGAGCCGTCTTTCCTGGTGTGCATGTGCCTGTGCGTGTGTGTGCAGAGAACCTTTGAGAAAAGGATCATTTGGTGGGTGCTGACCAATGGAAGAACACTGCAGGGCAGACAGACTGGGCCATGAGCTCCCGTACCTGCTAGTCTTGGTGACCTTGTGGGAATGGTCCCTGTGGGGATGGGCCATGACGGGAGAAGGGTCTCTGAGGATGATGTCCTCTGGGCAGGAGTAGGCACCTGCCTTGTGGAAGGCCAGGGTCACGGGCTGCTAGAGGAGGGGCCTAGGCTTCAGGCTGGGGAACGTTGGTCAGAGAGACCAACTTCTGCCTTGGCCCACATGTGGGAGCATCTGGTGACTCAGGCTGTGGCCCAGCCTACAGTATCCTCTTGGGTCAAAATTAGTGGGGAATCCATTTTCTCAGAGGGCTCGTGAGCTGCCTCTGAAGGCCCTTCCTATAGAGGATGCTGGGTCCTCTGAGCCTGTTGGCTTCTACAGGGGATCTGAAAGGCCAAAACACAAAGCTGCTATCTTTGTTCAGATGTCAGCCCTGCATTGCAGTTGTCTCCAGATAAGTACAGTTGAGGAAGCACTGACTTTTGGCTGAGTCTTGGTGATACCACATCCCACTGCTTCATGCTCCTTAGTCTGGCCTCATTCCTCACATGAATGGGAGCTGGCCATGACGGATGAAGTCCAGTCTAGGGCAGGAGTGTGCTGGTGGGGGCGGGGGTCAGACAAGGCCTTGAGTAAGGGCACCTTTTAGCATGAGAGCAGACCCATGCTGGTTTTCCCCAGGGCTTCCTGACTGCAGGAAGATGTCCCAGATGCCTCACCTCTGGGCCTGGGTTTCAAAAAGCCTCTGGTCAGCCTTGTGTGAGCAATGTGGTCCCAGAGAGCCCTGGGGAATGATGTACCCTCTGAGGCCATTTGCTCACTGGAAACATTTGCCCTCTGTGCTTGATTTTATTTTGAACAGTTCCAGCTTGAGACTCAACAGAAGATATTTCATCGCATTTGTTTCTTTATTGATAATTCATAATATTTCTTTTGACATGTAAGCATCATCACCAGAGACTGTTACAGTGTGAATAGCTAACAATACAGAACACAGAGGGAATTTAATCTTATACTTACTTAATTTACATTTTGTAATAGGCAGTACATTTAAACTTCTGAAGCCAAACCAAACCAAAGAAAAACATGCCGTGAAAAGTCTCCCCCCGTCACCTCCACTCACTCACTTCCTACCTCCCTGAATGAGCAACCACTGTAAATGTCTCATATATCCTTTGGAGAGATCCATATTGCACATAGTCTTATTTTCTTCCTTTTTACACAAAAGGTTGTACATTATACATGCTGTGCTGTACCTTGTTTTTTATTTTTTAACATAACAATGTATCTTGAAGATCTTTTCATATCAATTCACAGAAGGAAGCCTCATTCCTTTCTGCGGCTGCACAGTTTTCCATTATGCAAGTATGCCTGGCTGCGTTAACCAGCCCCCGCCCCCAAATAAACTCTCGGGTTGTTTCCAGCCTTTGCTACAAGAACCTTGTACATACATCACTTCTCACATGTGTAAGTTGAGCTGTAAAATAAATTCCCAGAAGTGCAATCGCTATATTGAAGGGAAAGTGCATTTATGGTTTTGACAGATTTGTCGACTTGTCTAGCACAGGTGTTGTTACCACTTCCACCAGAATTGTATGAGAGTCCTGTTTTCCTACAGTCTTCCTAGCACAGTGTTTCACTGACCGATCACATGATGTGGTAGCAAATGTCCAGGGTAAGGACCTCAACTCTGGGAAAAACTGTACCTCCCAGGAGTGTCTTTAGGACAGGAGGGGCAGGAGCACCTGATAACTAGGCCTGCGGATCAACCCAAGCTCGAATTCTCAGGCAAACCAATAAATCTCTCTAGGTCTCAATCTTCTCATCTGCAAAGTGGGGAGAATAACCTACTTTGAGGGTCCTCACGAGGATTAGATGAGATGATGCATGTCAAAAGGACTTTGCACAGTCCCTGCACGTGGCTGTGGGAGGCTGGCCCTGCACTTACCAAGCAGGTGACCTTGGGCAAGGCGGTACCTTACCTGAGCCCCTGCCGGTGTCTTCTCTGGTCAGGGAGGGAGTTGGGGTTAGGTCCTCTTTGTAGTCTCAGGGTCTGACCTGTCTTTCTTTAGCAACGTGTATAACCTCCATTCACCCTTCCTCTCTCCTGCTCATCAAAGGTATTCAGGAGTCTCCGGTGCCGAACGGCCACTCACTTCCAGGCAGAGATTTCCTCCGGAAGCAGATGCGGGGAGACTTGTTCACACAGCAGCAGCTGGAGGTGCTGGACCGCGTGTTTGAGAGGCAGCACTACTCAGACATCTTTACCACCACAGAGCCCATCAAGCCTGAACAGGTATGCCCCGTGATGCATGCCCGCCACACCTACCACTGCCACACCGGCCCAGCCACTTTCCTGAAGGCAGAGTCATCTGGCAGGGGGGTGTGGGTGAGGGCACACCAGGTTCTTCTCAGAGAGGTCTCTTCAGTGTTCTTGGCCAAACTTGGGCAGTCACTACATCCCACGAGGCTGGGAGGGCTTGTCTGGGGCTCCAGTCGCTGGCCAGCCGGGGGGTGGGTGACTTCTCTGGCTGCTCTTGTGTCCTTTCCAAGGACTCTCTGGATAGAAGGGTGTGATGATCTTCCGGGACACTTAAGGTGGTCTTGGGTCATTATCTTGTCAGTCAGGGTGATGGTGGAAATATGTAACCAGCACATGGCCTGGGGGCTCACTGGCCGTGAACAATGGAATGACGGAGCAGGCAGGTATCCCACTGTCTGCCCTCTCACCAGGTCACCCTGTCATACTTTCAGTAACTGAATCCAAGAGTCTGGAGATAAAGAAATGTCTCATTGCACAAACTCCCACCTGGGTTATTTGCAAGAGAGGGAGAAAGCAGGAGGGCCAGCCCTGGCTGACTGGCTGTCTGCTATACCCTGGGCGGAGTAGTCACTACCTGTGACTATAGAGATGGGATCACGAGGCTCGGCCCAGTGAGAGGCTCCTGAGGCCTAACTAACGTCCCTGGAGTACCAGATTCAATTCATAAGACTATTTCCTGACACCCAGTGTGTGCCAGGGGCTTGACAGGTAACCTTGCAGGCTAGACATGGCTCTGGACTGCCAAGAGCTCCCACCTGGTGGGCCAACCAGAGAGACCCCACAGACAATAACTTTCCCCAGCACTTTCCTCGCTGGTACTAGTGGTGAGAACTGGCGGCACTGAGCTTCCACTAAATGCTAATTAGAGGATGCTTCTGAATTTTCTCCAAAAAGTCATTCCAAATAGTGTAGGCTCCCTGCACAGCTCCCATGGAGAGGCGACATGCTGGAGAGAACCGTGGGTGGTGAGGGAAGAGCAGGGCCTCTGGGGCCACCTGTCTATGACAGTCTGTCTGTGTCCGAGCAGTTTCTGTGAGAGCTCTTGCAGACCTTCTAGCCACTTTGTTTTCAGAGGGTTAAACCAAGGTCCAGAGAAGCAGAGCAACTTACCTAAGGCCATCCTGCAAGACATGCATTCACATAACAAATACGATGAGTGTCTACTTTGTACAAGCCATGGAGCCATGCACCGGGTCACATCAGTGAACAAGATGGGCTTGGACCTCCCCTCAGGGAGCTTACAGACTTGCAGAAGAATCCCAATAAAAGAATTTCCTGAAGGGTCATGGGTTACAGGTGTGCTTGGTGCTGAGGAGGAGGTGTCTGAGGTTCTCTGAAGAGAACCTTTTCCTAAAGGAAAATGTTTCCTTTTCCTAAAGGAAAGGCTGAGCCACAGTGGCCTCCTGGGAGAAAGGTATTTATGCTGAGCCTGAAGGGTTTGGGAGCAAGGAGAAGGGGTGTGGGGGTGGAGGGAAGTGCCTGGCAGAGGGGACAGCAAGTGCGAAGGCCCTGAGTTGAGAGGGAGGCAGCAGGATGAGGAACGGAGAGAGCGGGCGTGGCTGTGGCTCAGGGACGGGCTGGGGGTGGTGCTGGGGAGGTGGGCCTGGTCTTGTAGACTGGGATGAGGATGGTAGTCTTTCTCCTACAAGTTGAGTGATGCCTCTGCTGGGTAGGACACGGTTATGGTGCTGGGCATAGCCGCCCCCACACACTCTAGATCCTGGGCTTCAGGGAGGAGAATCTGTTTCCATCGCAAGCACCCTCCCAGCTCTGCTCAGAGCCCTTCTGGGAGAGGGCAGAAGGCACGTTTTCTCCGACACGGGAAGAGAGTGAGAGGGGACTTGATCAGGGAACCTTCCTGGATGAGGCCTGTCCTTCCCTCCAGAATGTGGAAGAAAGTTTATCTTCTTCTTTTATTTTTTGAGATGGAGTTTCGCTGTTGTTGCCCAGGCTGGAGTGCAGTGGTGCCATCCCAGCTCACCACAACCTCCACCTTCTGGGTTCAAGTGATTCTCCTGCCTCAGCCTCCTGAGTAGCTGGGATTACAGGTGCCTGCCACCGCGCCCAGCTAATTTTTTTGTGTTTTTAGTAGAGACGGGGTTTCACCATGTTGGCCAGGCTGGTCTTGAACTCCGGACCTCAGGTGATCCACCTGCTTTGGCCTCCCAAAGTGCTGGGATTATAGGCGTGAGCCATTGCGCCCAGCCAGAAAGTTTATCTTTTTTTTTTTTTTTTTTTTTGAGATGGAGCCTCACTCTGTCACCCAGGCAGGAGTGCAGTGACGCAATCTCTGCTCACTGTAAGCTCCGCCTCCCAGGTTCACACCATTCCCCCGCCTCAGCCTCCTGAGTAGCTGGGACAACAGGTGCCCGCCACAAATGCCTGGCTAGTTTTTTTGTATTTTTTAGTAGAGGTGGGGTTTCACCATGTTAGCCAGGATGGGCTCGATCTCCTGACCTCGTGATTCACCCGCCTTGGCCTCCCGAAGTGCTGGGATTATAGGCGTGAGCCATCGCGCCCGGCCAGAAAGTTTATCTTCTAATGGCTGACAAGATCATGTAATTTTAGGGGTAACAGGAACCACAGAGGCAAGATTTCAATCCTCTTGTTTTTTTAGAGGCCCAGAGAGAGGACAGGGCATGTCTGAGGTCACCCAGCAAGTGAGTGGGGAAGTGAGGGGATCCAGGCCTCTGCACTCCACCTGGCTTCTGCAGCACAAATGTTTCTAAGAACCCCTAATTAACGCAGACACTCGGTGCGAGACTCCCTCTGTGTTTCACATGACTGTCATGGAGACTCAGCATCTGCACCATAGCTCCTTTAGCTCAGAGTGCCCAGGAAGGCCATGCAGCCTGCAGGGCCTCATCCCTGAGTGGTCTGGAAGCCGCCCATTGATTCACTCACTCACCTGCTCACATGCCACTCCTCTAACTTCTTCCCTGATCGTGGGCTGAGAGCCAGGCACAGTGCCAGGTGCTCATCAGCTCTGCCCAGTCTCACAAGGGCAGTGTGCTGTGGACTCAGAGCCCACAGGACAAGAGAGACTGTTCAGAGGGTCCTGATGAGGTGTCAGCCAGAGAGGGGGACGTTACCTGGGTTGGGAGCATTATGGACAATGGCACTGAGGGGCCAGTGTTGGATGGGGGGCTTGAAGGACAAGTCCCTTGGGCTCATGGAGAGATGGGGTCTGATAGGGAGGAGACCTGATTACAAACTCTGTGAGTACTCAGCATCTCCAGTGTCCTTCAGAATGAGCGGGCACGCCTGCAGGCCTGTCTCTGACTGTGCGCTCTGAGGCGGTGACTGCAGGTGAACTGTGTGGCGGGATAATGACTGACTGACCCAGTGTTTTCTGGTTAATCTGCTTCACCTCCCTGTAATGTGTCTTAATGAGGAGAGATGGAAGGTGAGGCGGCGGGGCTGCCCTGCACACACACACAGGCACTGGACTATGAATGACATACCCTCGCGCCCGATTCCCAATCACTTAGGACAAACGACGCCCGAGCAAGGGGCCGCAGGCTGGGAAGGGATGTGCGTCAAGGGTACAGGTTCCTTGGGCCCCTCATGCTAGCTCTCTGAGAGGTGAATGTTCCACAGGCCTTGCCTGTGAGCCCCAGAGTGGCATGGCGGTGGTGACAGGAAGGGGGCCTGAGGTGCTGGCTGCGGAGGCTGGCTTTCTCTTCCATTTTCGAGCAGATCGAGCTGTCTCAGTTTGTGTCTCTGTGGCCTAGTGCCCTGGATGGGGGCCTTGCTGTCACTTTCGTTGAGCAGCTTGGTGGGGAAGAAAGAGCACTTACTGGCCTTGGGGTCGGGAAGCTTGGTTTGAGTCCTGGTTCTGCCCTGCTGAGCAAGTCACTGTTTTTCTGGACCTCAGTTTCCGTATCTGTGGTAGGAGTAATCATGATTTTGATGACGACAACAAGAAGAACAGCAGCAACAACTGAAGCCGAACATGACAACAGCGATCCTCCTCACCTATACACCATAGCGTTCAGTTCACATCCATCCTCTCATTGGACCCCCAAGGCAAATGCCTGCCAAACAGGCTGGGCACGATTTGGGAGCCCCATTATACAGATTGGAACATTTTTTTTCACAGATTGTTTACTCAGGGAGTTTCTGAGATTGTTGAACTGCAGAGCTGGAATCTCATCTCAGGGTCTTCTGTCTTCATCTCATGCAAGATGGTTCCATGGGCCTCCAGGTCTAGGATGATTCCAGGGGCCAGTTTTCTGGCTGGTTGATTTCCAGACCTGGCCTATTGCAGTCAGAGTCTGCCTGTCATTCCAGAACTCTCAGAACTTGCCATAGGTTTGGAGAGGCCACATCCTCCCAGATCCTCCCACCCTGTCCCCCATGGGAAGAACATTCCTCATTGGGGCCAGGCAGGGGTCCTGACAGTTACTGCTGTTAGCTCGGAGCCTGCCCCACCTTGCAGTTTTTCCCGCCAGGATCTACCTGGGTGGATGGGCCCAGGCTGCTGGCTTTTATAGGGAAACGTAGTAAACCCTTTGCCGTGGGTGGAAAGGGTTAACGTTGACCACTCCTGGAACAGTGAAACACTTCCTTTTCAAAATGGTTTTTGAAAAAGCAATTCTCTTTTCCCTACACGTGGAGTGAGTAAAAATCATGTTGGAGGAAGAGAAGAAAATAAAGCTGCTGGTGGTGAGTGTGTGTGTGCGCACGCGTGTATGTGCGTGCGTGTGTGTGTATGTTTCCAGCAGTGGAATCTGTTTCAGTAAAACTCCCATTGACGTTGTCGTCGGCGCAGCGCTCCTGGTGGCAGCGGGTCCCTCCTCCGGCCGCCACAGGAAGGCCGTGGAGCACAGCCTGCCGTATTTACTCTCGGCAGACTATTAACCAACACCAGGCTATTAATCTGGCTTTTGAGCCTTCACTAAAGCCCATAAAAGCTCACAGTTGTCAAATGGAGTTCATTTTAATTTCCTTTCAATCACAGTAAATTATTCAGGTGATAAATCAGCTGGAGCAGCCTCCTGGCTGTAATAGAAACCCTAATTCCTGGCTAATTATCCAGCCCATTGCTGCCAACAGATCAATACGGGTGCAAAATGGAACGGGCCAGGGCCCTCCCTCCCATTGGGCCAGAGACAGAGAGACAGCTGGGGAAGGGGATGTGCTGCTGACCTCCCAGGAAGTTCAAAGGTCACAGGGGGTTAAACCAGGAGAAGGTCTGTCCCTTGTCTAACAGAGATAGCCACCAGAAATGCCTCCTGCTGTCATCAGCTGCTTTGCCCTCTCAGTGGTGGCACTTCTCCAGGCTGGTAGGCCGAACAGGATTCTAGCATTGCCTTCTCCTGTGGGCATCCTGTTCCTGGGAAGGGGCTGGTTTGTGCTTCTGAGCATGATTGAGCTTGGTCATCAGGGGTGGCCTGAACCTCGACCATGAGGCAGAAAAACAGCTAGGTACCCTGGGGAGAAAGAGGACGTGCTTTTTTTCTTCAGGGAACTCATTTTCCTTCATTGTGGATCTATGTCCCACCATGAGGAGGGGAGAAGGTGAGGAGGGGGTGGGGAGACAGGTGGGCCAGGCTGAGAAAGGGGAAGGCTTCCTGGAGGAGGTACCTTGAGGGAAGGGCAGAATGCGGCCCTGTGGCGATAGCAGATGGCTGGCTGGAGAAGGCATTCTAGGCCGAAGGAGCAGCACAGGCAAAGGACTGTGCAAAGGGAGGAACGCAGGTGTGGGCAGAGAGCTGCAGAGAGGCCTGGATGGTTGAAATGGGGGGCAGTGAAAGGAAGTCAGGTACAGTGGGGTGGAGGAACAGGAGGGCACCCCAACCGCAGAGGGCTGGAACACAGAGGTGAGGTGTGACTGCTTTGAGGGCAGTGTGTCCCAGAGCCTGGGATCTGTGGCCTGGATTATTCTGCTCACCTTGGAAGAAACCTTCACTGGGACCTCTTGCCTCGTCCTGTTTCTGCGACTACCATTGGATCTCCTTCTTCTTGAAGACCGCCTCCCATAAAAGTCCCTCATGGTTTCCCACCACTTGAAACCCCAACCCCAGACCTTCATCCCCATCACACCCCTTCACCATCCCCATGTCCCTCTGCTTGCTCACGAGACGCTTGGGCTGTGGCCAGGCCTGACCCTTCACTGCCCACACAGGCTGGGCTGCTTCTGTGTCCAAGGGGGCTGCTGCCCATGGCCCTGCCTCTCCCAGGACTGGCGTGTGCCTGTGTGTGCGTGTGTATGTGCATGAACGTGTGAATCCCAGGTGAGGCTCTGACCACGTTTGGTGACAGGTACTACAGTTATTACTTTCTTAATTTTGTGGCTCACACTCTAAGCTGCTGCTCACTGTTTCCCTGCCTGGAACATTCTTTCAGCCTGTTTCTAAAACCTACCCTGTCCAGGCCCTGGAGGAGTCCTGCCTGGCCTGTTAGGCCTTCACTGACCCTGCACCAATTTGGCCTGCACCAACTTGTCTCTTATCTGAGCTCATAAATGCATTGGGTTTTATTGATTGCTGTAGTAATTGCTGTAGCTACTGTGTACTCATTGCTTACAGTGTGCCTGGCTCTGTTCTGAGAAGACCGTCACTTACCCCACCTCATTACCAAGTCACAACTCCTATCATCCCCATTGTGCAGACAGAACAGCTGAGGTTTGGTGAGATGAGTACGGTGACTTAGCTAAGGGCACACAGTAAATGTGGGGCCAAGATCATAAGCCAGGTCCTTGGCTCCAGAACCCCAGCCACTGGGATACCCCCAGTTGCAGCACAGGCTACCCACTGACTCTTAGAGATGGATAGTTTCCTGGAGATGCAACCTGGGGGTTCAATTTTCTCATGCAAGGAGCTGAGCATGAGTTAGGAGGTGCCAGCCCTGCCACGTGAACCAGTGTGGTCTCAGGAAGCATAAACAGAAGTCTAGGGTGGTGACTGTTCCATTCTCCTCTGAGCTGGTTCTGTTCCTCTCACCCTGCCTCTCTCCTCACAGGGCTGTGCTCAGGGCCAAGCTCCTTCTTTGCAGACAAAGTAGTTTGTGCAGAAGAGCCAACTGAAAATTCTTACATAGGAAGCATGACTGGAGAAATTTGGGCCATTTGGTCTGATGAAGAGAAGGCTTGAGGTTGTGAGCAAGGAAGAAGATAGGCTAAAAGAACTCAGTAATAGCCCAAGCTTTCTGACAGTGGAATGGGCCTCCTTGTTAAGTAGTGAGCTTCCCGTTGCTGGAGGCATGCAAGTAGAATCTATCCATTTTCATATATGTGGTTTTAGAAGTTTAAGAATCCAGAGGGCTTAATTATCTAAATGCCAACACCTTTCCAACCTGAAAGAATGATTCTAAGATAAGAAGAATGAGAAGGGTTTGGTGGGAAGAGGGGAAGGGGTAGAGAAGACCTTTTACACTGAAGCACCAGGAGAGGCACTGGAGGGCAGTTCCCCCCAGGAATTCTCACTAGGGTGGACAGAGAGGGTCAGTCTGCATCGCAGGAGCCATGGCCCTGAGCAGCAAAGGGGTGGGGGCTGCAGGGTCTTGGGAGGCCATTGGATGATTCCAGCTTCTCTAGTGCATGGAGCAGGGCTGGGGTTCTGGTGAAGATGCCAGGGCCAGGATACTGGTGGCTGCTGTCAGCCTTGCTGCCTCCAGACAGTATCTGGCCTCCTCTGCCCAGGAGTTCAGGGCCAGGTCCCATGGGGGAGGGGTAGGCTGGTCAGCACAGTGGCAGAAAGTGGTATGTAGTGTTAGTGAGGTGGGAGGGGACGTGTAAGTCCCCCCGCATGCAAGAGGACTTGTGTACCGGGGCCAGGGCCTTGGATTGTATTATCTTGAGAGCAAAGAGAGGCCTCTGTGAGATTTTAGACCAGGGAGTATCAGGATCCAATCCAATACAGAGTGGAAGATTATTCTTGCAGCTGTGAGGAGACTTGGAGGGCTGGGGGACCAGGAGGCTGTTGCTAGGGTATAAGCGACATTGCTGTACCCCTGAAGATGGTTGCCTGGGGCTGGCTTCTCTCCAGTCTGTAGTATTGCCCAGGAAATGTAGCCCCATCATGCACGACTTCTCTCCTTTCCCTTCTGCTCCCCCACCTCCTCCCACTTCCCTCCACCAACCCCCCAAATCTCCAGCCAGGCCCCCATAGTTCCTAGAATTAGCTTGAATTTGATTCTGAGCTTCCTGATGATCAAAGCAAAATGGGAAATGCAATCAGTTGTGTTCTTCTCGTTGTCCGCCAGTGGAGAAGAGTCCAATTCCTCAGTGGAAGCCATGGTTTTTTTTGTTTGTTTGTTTTGTTTTGTTTTTCTGACATTTAGAGTGGAAGGAAATTTTCACATGGGCTTTCAGTGGGTAGACCAGTGAGGCAATGATCACGGTCCTCAGTAGCACATTTAGAGGCCCTGCAGAAGGTTGTATAGAGCTTGTCTTATGGATAAGTGTGATGCCCACAGGCTAATCAGTGCATTTCTACAGGGGCAGGGCTACTGTGACCATGTGGCTCAAGAAAGCAGCCTTTCTGATAGCCCAACTAAACTAAGAAAAATCCCAGACCCTCTCGGGTAGCTCTTCTTAGATTTTCCAACTTGATGCTCTGGGAAGATATGCTTTGGGGCTTTGAGACCTCCTGCCTCCCAAACGGTACCCCTGGGAAAATGTCCTCCTTAGGTGGAAAAGGTTCAGTCTATAGGAAGGTGCCTCCAGTGGTCACCATCAACTGCATCAGCTCAACTCTTGATGAGAATAAGAATTTCGTAGTTTGCATTGACTTCTCTGGTGGGGGCTTGGTAGGTAGGGGCTTGGGGAGGGAGAAGTCATATGTTTTAGAGATTAAAGAAGGAGATGGTAGGCTGGATGTGCTTTTTTTCAGGACTTCCCACTTACCATAGTACACATAGAATTTGCATCACACACTGGGATAAACAGGATGCTCGTGGCCAGAGGCAACTGGCCTATAGGCTTTAGCTTTCCCACATGTTCCCTGGTCATCCAAAGGCTAAGAGGGTTTGATATCTTGGCACACTATTTGTAAGGCTCTGCTTTTGTGGATAGGAAGAGTTGGGGTTTGGTTGGAGCTTTGAATCTTCTTTCTTATTCTTCCTCTGTAGGGTTGCCAGCCTAGCGAAAATGGACAAGGTACTGATTTGGGTACTGAACAAGTACCCAAATACTCACACCATACCTTCCCAACCATTTATAGGGGCTCTGAAAACCTGAGTTGGGTAGCACCACTTAGCTTTAAATTAAGCACCCCTTAGAGGAGACCTAAGTGAAGCTTCTGGTACATTATTTCCCAATCTGACTGCCCTGTAGAGCAGACCCTGCCTGGCTTACCCACCCAGTTGCAGGTGGGGAAGATGGAACTGAGAGATGGGACTTAACTGGGCCTTCCTATGGGAAGCCTGAAAAATATAGAAGCTTGAAGTTCCAGAGAAAGGCTTCTGAGTCACAAGGCACAGTGATGCCACCCACCAGGGAGCACAGCTCACTGCATGTCTTGGGCTCTGACCAGTGGGATAAGTGACTCCTCCCATGGCAGGGAGCTATAAGAGGGTGGAGGCAGGGGACAGGGCTTCTCATCCCAGTTGTTCCCAGCAGGAGGAGAGGAGGTAGAAATACCTTCCTGAACACTGAACTGCTTAAGATTTAACTTGTATGCTCTTTTGCCTTCAGAATGAGATAGTCACAAGGATTATTCCGAATTGTTGCTCCCTAGATCTCTAGAAGTGCCAGGTACTTCTAGATCAGCCATACTCTCCCTTAATCTATTTATTCTATTGTCATCATCTCAAAGTGACCCAAGGATGAAAATTACATGGACTCTATGGGACCTCAGCCTTCTTCACTTGCTTTGCTGCCAAGAATATTGCCTGGGGATGCCCATTTGTTTCTAAGTAGCTTGTGAAATATTTTCTAGACAGCTGAGTAGTCTGTCTTCCTGTGGACCAAGCACAGGGACGGCTCCCCAATAAAAATCATTCCTGCTTTGTAATGGTGGGGGATGTTTGAGGGAATCCTGGGCAAGCTGCCATAGTGAAAAGCATGGGGTTCTGGGCTTTAGTGATGGCTCTTGGGCTAGTCACTCTGGGTCATGGTTTTTGCATTTGGGGTGTGAGATTGCCCTGGGTCATCCTTGAGATCCATTCCAGCTCTAACATTCTGTGAGTGATAAGACAAATGGGAAATCCATCACTTATTTTTATTTTGACTTGTTTACAGTTTTTCCTTCTGTCTGTTCTACTCTTTTTGATGACAGGCAAATTCTGTGTTTGTGGGATTTAAAGATTACAAGTGAATTGTCAAAGAGCTGCCTGCCCCTTGCTGGGATGTTCTTTCATTCATTTATTCATTCATTCATCCAAGAAATTTTTACAGATATGACATGTCAGTGACATGGACCACCTGTGCTGTGTTATGTGGCATAAAGTAACAGCAATTGATGCAGCCAAAGGTACTGTGTGAGAATTGACTTTTGAGTAGAGATGTTTCCCCTCAAACAAGGCTATCCAATATTTGCAATTCAAAAAAAAAAAAAAGGACAAAAGAACAGATAATTCTGGTCTTACACCATGTTTGTTTTGAGGGTGTGTCGGAAGTTTGACTTAAGGAAGTCGGCTACTTATAAAACTCTTAAAAAAAATAAAAATAAACATTTATTGTTTTATGAATTATTTTTTTAAAAAGAACATAGATTTCTGGTTCTTATAACAAAGTCTGAGCTATCATATCATAAGTCTGATCCTATTGCAAACAATTGGATCAAATAAAACAATATATATATATATATATATTTTTTTTTTTTTAAAGAAAAAGAGGAAACTCCTCAGCGGTTGGAACTTAAAAGGCAGCTCAAAACCAGAACTTTAAGTGCATGAGCTAATGTCCTGGTGGCCCAGGGCATGTGTTCTCAATATAGGCTGTAGTGAACAGGGGCTGGGGTTTTGATGCTGATGTTGAGACAAAAGATGTAGCCCTAGAATTGTGTGATATGTGGGAGTAGGAACCAAAGCTCCTGCAAAAAACTAGAAACCGGCAAGGGCTGCACTTTCCATGAAATGGGCACGAGATAAGTTTTACCTATAGGCTGAAGGAGACAGTAGGGAAACGTGATTCTACATGGGACTCAGAGAAAAACAAAACTTTCTGAAAAATTCAAGAATAGAAATAACATAAAAACTGGATGTATATTAATGAAATCCCTGAGATGCCTCACAGATGCATATAAAAAAATTTCATCTGGATCCTTCCACAATTTAGTATGTACAACATGTCTACAGAATAAATAATAACTACTAAATAAGCTCACAATTTAAAAATGTCAAACCACCCAAGAAAATGAGGGAAAGTTAGGAGACATAATCAGGAAAATGAGTATTCCAAGAACCCAAGATAACAGACAATTTGAAAGAGATTAGAAAATGATTAAAGAGATGAAACAGACTAGAAACCATCATAAAAGAATAAAATGCCATGAAAAAAGAAGAAACAGACTAGAAAGAGAATCAAATAAATTTTCTAGAAATAAAAATTATGATGGTCAGAATTAATTAAAAGTTCAACTGATGGATTAAATACCAGATAAGACATAGCTGAATAGAAAATTAGTGATTTGGGAAGAGACAGAGCTGAGGAAATTCTCAGGAACACAACATAGAAAGCTAAAGAGTTGGGAAATATGAGAGAAAAAGGTAAGAGATAAACCAAAATATCATGTGAAAGTCCAACATACACCTAATAGTTGGTATAGAAAAATAAAAACAGAGAAAAGAGGCAATATTTGAAGAAATAATAGCTAAGACTTTATGGAACAAAACTGTTGCAAGACATGTATCATTAGATTGAAGAAGCATGCTAAATCCCAAGCAAGTTAAATAAAAATAAACAGACATCTAAGCAACACTTCAGTGAAACTGAAGAACATCAAAGACAAAGAGAAAATTATGCAAGCAACCAGAGAGACAGTATAACTTTTAGACTGACAGGGCACTTTTTTTAGCATTGTTAAAAGTCAGAAGACAACAGAAAATATCTTCGAGTGTTCAGAGATAGTAATAATTACCTCGTACTCAGATAAATGATCATTTAATAGTGAAGGCAAATAAAGACATTTTCAGATAATGGCAGGGAGAGTTTACCACTCACAGACTCTTGCTGAATTGCTAAATCATGTACTTCAATAAGAAAGATACGAGAGACTTGCAGTTTCAGCTCTGACTAGTGAAGTTTTGACACCATCACTCTGATCTTTACAATAAGAAGTAAAGCTGAACAAAAGGAAAATCAACATGTTTTCTTGGCTTATCAGAGAACTGAGGTCACAGAGCAAACAGCTACTCCCAAATCTAGAAAGTCGTAAGAGTACAGAGTTACAACTGAGATCTGCCAGATTAACATGAAACCTTAATATGTCTAATTACTTCATGTATCATGTACAACTTTCAACAAAATATTAGGCAAGAAAAAAAAAAGTAAGAAGAGACAAAGTAAGCATGAGAACCAGACTCAGACTTTGGAATTATTAGACAGGTAATTTTTTCTTTTTTCTTTTTTTTTTTGAGATGGGATCTTGCTCTGTCACCGAAGCTGGAGTACAGTGGCACGATCTCAGCTCACTGTAACCTCAACCTCCCAGGCTGAAGTGATTCTTCCCTCTCAGCCCCCCAAGTAGCTGGGACTGCAGGCAGCACCACCACATCTGGCTAATTTTTGTATTTTTTGTAGAGACCAGGTTTCACCATGTTGCCCAGGCTGGTCTTGAACTCCTGAGCCCAGGTATTCAGCCTGCGTTGGCCTCCCAAAGTGCTGGGATTACAGGTGTGAGCTACTGTGCCCGGCCAAGATAGGGAATTTAAAATGACTATAATTAATATGTTAAGGACTGTAATGGAAAAAGTAAACAAAATACATGAACGGATGAGTAATGTAAGCAGAGAAATGGAAACTCTAAGAAAGAATCAAAAGAAAAATAAAAAACACAGTAACAGAAATAAAGATTTTCTTTGATGGGCTCATCACTAGACTGGACACAGCCAAACCAAGAATTAGGGAGCTTGAAGATAAGACAATAGAAACTTTCCCACACTGAAAAGCAAAGAGAAAAAAGGATGAAAAAACAAAACCAAACCAGAAAACCAGAACAGAACATCTAAGAATTGTGGGGTAATTTTAAGAGGCATAGCATATTTATAATTAGGTTGCCGGAAGGAGAAGAGAGAAGGAAGAAGAAGAAATATTTGAAATAACAATGGCTGGGAATTTTTAAAAATTAGTGACAGATGCTAACCACAAATGCAGAAAACTCAGAGGGCACCAAAATATCTACATTAGGCATATAATATTCAAATGTCAGAATATCAAAGACAAAGAGAAAATCTTGAAAGAAGCCAGAGGTAAAAATCACCTTACTTATAGGGAAACAAGAATAAAAATTATAGTGGATTTCTTGTCAGAAACCATGCATACAAGAAGAGAGTGGAGGGACGTATTACAAGTGTTGAAAGAAAAAACTCACCAACCTAGAATTTTATGTCATGGGGAATTCTACTTCAAAAGTAAAGGACAAAATAAAGACTTTCTCAGTTAAACAAAAATGGAGAAAATTCATCACCAGCAGACCTGGCCTAGAAGAAATGTTGAAAGAAGTTTCTCCAGAGGAAGAAAAATGATACAGTTCAGAAACTCAGATTTACATAAAGGAAAGAAGGGAGTTGGAGAAAGAATTAATGAAGGTAAAATTAGACCTTTGATTTTTCTATTCTTAATTGATCTAAAAGGTAACTGTTTGTGTAAAGTAATAACAATGTATGGAGTGATTTATTACATATGGATAAGTGAAATGAATGGCAGCAATGTCCTAAGGGACAGGATTGAGGAACTGAGAATATTCTATCAGAAGGTACACGATTGAAGAGGAATAGTATCATTTGAAGGTGAACTTAGATTAGATATAAATGTATATTGCAGACTCTAGGGAAAGTACTAATACTAAAAAAAAGAAATATAGTTGAAATGCTAACAGAAGAGATAAAATGGAATTGTATGGCACGTTCAGTTGAAACCAGAGAAGGAAGAAGAGGGGAGGTAAAGAAACAAAGAACAAGTTCAACAAGTAGAAAAGTTACAAACATAGTAGATATGAATCCAATTATATCAATAATCACTTTGAATGTGAATGGTCTAACTATACCATTGGAAAGATTGAAACCCTGTCTCTACTAAAATACAAAAAATTAGCCAGGCCTGGTGGCGTGTGCCTGTAATCCCAGCTACTTGGGAGGCCAAGACAGGAGAATTACTTGAACTCGGGAGGCGGAGGTTGGAATGAGCTGAGATCTCGCCATTGTGCTCCAGCCTGGCTGACAGAGCAAGACTCTGTCTCAAAAAAAAAAAAAAAAAGGGAGATTGTCAGAGCATATTTAAAAAACAAAAGGACTCATCCATATGTTGCCTACAAGAATGATATGAAATACAAAAGGAGGGAATGGGATTTAAGAAGTGATGGTAACCAAATACATAGATAAATGAACAATAATCTAAATAGGTTTGTCCAATAAATAATATCACCTGTAAAAATAATTAATAGTTTCGGAGGTTTTAAGCAAAGTAGAAAAAAAGGCAACAATAATATGTAAGATTGGGAAGACGCTGATCTAAGTTAAAACATTCTAAGATTTTTGCATTTCATAGGAGGAAGATAGATATATTGATAAACTTAGGCTGGGTTAGGTCAAGGATGCAGGTGAGCATATTAAAGATAACAATTAAAGGGTAACCATTATGGTAATAGAATGCATAATGTGCAAACGAGAAGAAGCAAAAAGAAATATTTAGAATACTTAGTGGATCCAATAGAAGGTAAGGGAGAAAAAAGGTAAATTAAAAATATAAAATTACACAATAGAGGATAGAAATAAATAAAAATATTTGAATAGTCTCGATAAATAGATTGGATTTGCAAGATAAATAGAAGACATGTAAAATAACCAAGAGCCAGAAATGTGATATTTTTACTAATTAACCTAAAACAAAATGGTACTGAAAGGTTGCAAGGACTGAGACAGGAAAATATGGACCAGGCAATACTAACCAAGTAAAATGTGATAGATTAATCTCATTATCAGACGATATAAACTTTAAGGCCCAAAGTATGCTCAAAGACGAAGAGGATTATTGCTTAATGATAACAAGAACAATTTATAGGAAAATATAACACTCCTGAATCTGTATTCACTTAGCAACAGAGTGTTCAAATATTTAAAGCAAAAAAAGTCAATGAACAAATGAACAAATCCCATGGTATTTTGGGGAGCCTAAAATGCCCCTCTTGTTAATGAATAAATAAAGCTGACAAAACATTGGCAAGGATATTTGGAAGATATGCACAACATAATTAACAAGTTTAGTAAAATAGACATATGAAAGGACAACAGTTAGAGAATACATTTGCTTTTTGAACACATGGAAGGAATACTTCCATGAGTGCCCATTTATCCTGCCCCTTACTTATACCACCCTATCACCCTACTTCCCTACCCCCAAATATGTCTTATAAGGAACTTGTAGAGGAAGTGGAACTGGCTGGCCTATAGAAAAGAAAACTCATGGCTGGGCGCAGTGGCTCACGCCTGTAATCCCAGCATTTTGGGAGACCGAAGTGGGCGGATCACAAGGTCAGGAGTTCGAGACCAGCCTGGCCAACATGGTGAAACCCCGTTTCTACTAAAGATACAAAACATCAACCAGGCATGGTGGCACGTACCTGTAATCCCAGCTACCTGGGAGGCTGAGGCAGGAGAATGGCTTGAACCTGAAAGGTGGAGATTGCAGTGAGCCGAGATCACGGCATTGCATTCCAGCCTGGACAACAGGGCAAGACTCCATCTCAAAAAAAAAAAAAAAGAAAACTCAGTGGATACACAAGAATGTGACCTGATCTAAAAGGGCTCCTTTGGAGAAGGAACAGAAGCAGACTTCTTTGTAGTTCCAAGGGGCAGACCCAGGATTTAGGTGGAAATTGGAGAGAGGCAGCTCTCGTCTCAGTTGAAGGAAGCCTTCCAAGCAACGAGCTGCCTAAATGCGGATTGGGCTGTGAATCTTCTGTCACTGAGAGTGTCTGCTGTGGGCAGTGAGGCCACTTGGGAGGAAGACTGAAGAGGGGTTTCCAGTGTCAGATTGGGAATTGGAAGAGGTAACCACTAGGGTCCCTTCCAGCTCTGAGTTTTGGCATCCTGTGATGTGTGTGGTTGCATTTCCTCTCTTTTATTTTGGAGAAAAGATAAATTTGTTGATTCTTTCCCGATGTCTTGGCTGTGAAACCAAATGGGATGACTTTATTGAAGACCATCACATAGTACAGCTCAGTGTCAATGCTTTTAAGAAGGTGCAGACCATTCTTGGGTCAGGGCAACAGAATTGGTGATGTTTTCATTTCAGGCTCACCAAGAGGACAGATAACTTTATCTACCTATTGATTATAGTAGTTCAAGGGTTCCTGGCAAGAGCTGGCTCATCAGGATGAGAGCGTGAAAGGAATATGATGACAAACAAGTTTTCAGAAGGAGTTTAGGGACTTAGACGAGTTCTAAATTTCAGGTTAAGGTCCTATCTGTGGCCATCCATGGGGCTGGAGCTGTGGAATAGAAACTAAGGCCAGTGGAGTCAAAGAGGTGTTGCTTAGGGATGTTGAGGGTAGGTGAAGATAGTGGTGGGGGGTCCCGAGGAAGGGGGAATCTGCCAGGAGGAATGGCTGCATTTCACTCACAGTATGAGGGGATTGGCTTGGGCAGATAATGTGGAATTCTGAGGAGATGCTGTGGTAGGATGGTGTGGTGAGCAATGGCATGGAATTGTGCAGACCCCATGCCTGGCCCAGAAAGGCCTGGGGAGAGGACGGAGGTGTGCTTTCTACTGGGGAGTGCGTCAGGGACCCATGCCTGGAGGACTGCTGGAAGTAGTATAGTGTCGTGGTTAAGAGCACAAGCTTCAGAAGCACCTGCTTGTGACTTTGCAACGTATTATGTTAGTTTTGAGCTCACGTAATCTCTTGGGAGATTGTGGTAATAAAAGTGAACGTAGGCTTACCTCTGGAGTCTATGTGATTTTTCCTTTATTCCTAGCTTTGAGAACAATGGTTACCATCACATCTCAAACAAACATGAGCTTTTCTTCCTTTGTGTACAAAGTTATTATTTCCAACCTACTTGGCTTTACCACTGCTTTATCCTCAGGTTTCTCATACATAACATGGGGATAATAACAATGCTTGTGTTGGCCAGGCACAGTGGCTCATGCCTGTAATCCCAGCACTTTGGGAGGCCAAGACGGGCGGATCACAAGGTCAGGAGATCGAGACCATCCTGGCTAACACAGTGAAACCCCGTCTCTACTAAAAATACAAAAAATTAGCCAGGCGCAGTGGCGGGTGCCTGTAGTCCCAGCTACTCGGGAGGCTGAGGCAGGAGAATGGCGTGAACGCGGGAGGTGGAGGCATAGCTTGCAGTGAGCGAAGATTGCGCCACTGCACTTCAGCCTAGGCGACAGAGTGAGACTGCGTCTCAAAAAACAAACAAACAAACAAAAACAACAACAACTTGTGTTGTAGATGGTTATACTGATTAAACGAGATGCACATAAAGAGGTTTGGCAGAAGGTTCAGCCCATAGTAGGTACTCCAAATGTTCCTTTATTATCATTGTTATCATTATTAAGGAGCGTTCTGCCACATCAGAGGTTCTGCAGGGCAGAGAGTCAGGGTCATGGTGGGAAAGGGATCAGGAAAGCTCAGGTGGGGAGGGCTGGGTTGGGCAGGAAAGGAGTTGGAGAGGAGGCAGGAGGGAGTTTGCGCAGGGAGACAGAGTGGCTAAGAATGGTCTTGGTGGGAGGGATGAGAGACAGACCAGAAGGCCTTATCTGACCTGCAGTGATGCAGCATTTGCGCTGGGGAGTTGCTGGGAACTTTTTCTTCCCTAGGCTTTCTCTGTTTTTACTGTTTGCTTGGCTACTGATTACACAGGCAAATAAGCCCAGGCTTCCAGGGAAATATTCCATTAAAGCAATCAAAATAACAATTTGTAGCACTTTTAGAGCTTCTGCCTGAGGAGCTAAGAAATCTTTGTACTAAATTATTAATTCTGGGTTGTACTGCAAGGATTTTCCCCTACAAACAAACAATTTAATATTTCCTTTTTGGTGCAACAGAGGACGAGTTCTCCGGTCTCCTAGATCTGCCTCAAAAGGAGGGAGGAGGTATTTAACCCAGACTGTGATACTTCTAAGGAAACTGCCTGACAGAATGTGTCGCGTCCTTCTCAGAGGAAGGGATGGACTGCCAACCTTGGTAACCTTGTTCTCAGGGACACTTGCCACTCCCACTTATGGTCGGGCTGCCCCTGTGCCGGCCACATGACAAGGCGGTAAAAGCCAGGGCTCTGGAGCCCCTGGTCCTGGAACCTGGCATGCGTAACTGCTGGCTGTGTGATTGGGACAGTTTGCTTCCCCTCACTTAGCCTTGGTTTCTCCATCCACAAGAGGAGGGTGGCCATGCCAATATGCTGGCACAGAGCTGGTGTGAGGCTCCCGTGTGTCTCCAAAGTCTTGGACAGCACCTGGCACATGGAAGACATTCAAAGAATGTTATTTATTATCATTTACATTCTCAGGGAATGTGTCAATGATATAGAAAGGCTCTGCCTTTCATAAGGGGCAATGGGGGTGGGGTGCACAGAGAGTGGGTGAGGAAGAGGGTGCCAGGTAGGGAAGTGGAAACAGGAAGAAGAGAAAGAACAAAAGCATGGAGACGTATGCATATGTGTTCAGTCTGGGAAAGGGAGAGAAGTTTCAGGTGGCCAAATTGTGAGGTGTGGTGGGGGCATGGGTGATAGTTTTGGAAATTCTATTAAAAAATATATGTAAATGTTCACACACATATGTACGCTCAAATATAATATAATGAAACATAATATAATATGTAATAGAGTAATGTAATATCTGGACAGTGCATATCCTTAAATACCTTTACTTGAGGTCATTTGAGACTAGCCTGGGAAACAGCGAGACCCTGTCTCTACAAAAAAACTAAAAGTTAACCAGGTGTGATAGCCACTTGGGAGGCTGAGGTGGGAGGATCACTTGAACCCAGGAGTTCAAGGCTGTAGTGAGCCATGATCGTGCCACTAGACTCCAGCCTGGGTGACAGAGTGAGACCCTGACTTTAAAAAAATGAAAAATAAATAAACAAATGAATACATAAAATTTGAGGAAACTGAGGAAATGGCACTTGATCCAAAGCAAGGTTGAAAATTTTTACATTGCATTAGCCTGACAGGACATTTATGGTAGGTTTGGAGCCACAGTGTAATTTTTCGTGTCTTTTAAACATCAGGGCTTGTCACTTTGGGTGTTGGAAGATGAAGATCAGTGGTGGGCCTGATGGCACAGCCTCTGGAGTTGCTGGGAAGGGGAACGTTGCTTCCCTATGGGACACCATTTTAGGAATAGGCATATTCATTTATATGGGCTCCTCTGAACAAATTCATTCATGAATAGAATCTGGATGTCAAATTATAGCACATGGAATAAATCTGGAGAAATCCTATGATATATGCGCCCTGGGGGCAGCACTACTCATTCTCTTGCTGTTATCCTTTTTCTGGGCTTCTGATCCTGTTTAGAATGGGTTTTTGGGATTTGGAAAAAGTAACCACTTCCCTCCTGTTTTGGCCCTGGGCATAACCGAGTTATCATTTTACACTGTGGCTCGGGGGTTAGGAGCTAAGGAGCAGGAAGTGGCCATGGGGCTTTCCAATTTGGTTGGGCCCTGCCTGCTGGTGGTTGGCAAAGAAGTTGCCTCCAGTGTCTCCTGGGGATGCTTCCCAGCTAGCTCACCTGTGGATTTCAAGTAACTCAAAATGGACTTAAACTGCAAAGGGTCCCGGTGACTGTAACCTATCTCTAGCATGTAGTTTTCCCTTCCATTACTGGTAGTCAGAAAGCTGCATCTATGCTGTGGGCAAAACAACTCAGACATGTTCACACATGGCCTTGAGAGATGAACCTCTCATTGCTTTGGAGAAGCTTAGCTACAGGAAAATCTTACAGGACAACTGAAATTGGCCATTAGATCCCCTCATAGGCAGGTTTGAGGTCAAAATCTCCAGATGTTTCAACCTGATGAATGTGGCCCAGGTTTTGGCTGGTTCTGGGGAATCTTATTTTCCAGCACTACACACTGAGGTCAACTGCTTGGGTTTCTCTAGATCTCTGACTGGTTCCCATGAAGAGTTCTCTGATTTAAAAATTCAAGCTGTCCATCTGTGCACCGGGAGAAACACACGGAAATGCTCGAGGCAGCGCTGCTTGGCATTGCAGAGTTGTGAAGCTCAGGGGCAGCTGGGCCATGGCCCCTCTGCGAGCCTCAGGGAGTCACTTCCTGATGGAGCACTGCATCCTGATGGAGCACTCCTCAGGGGGTCACTTCCTGATGGAGCACTGCATCCTGATGGAGCACTCCTCAGG
>NW_012110130.1:944636-949712 GCF_000951045.1 Mandrillus leucophaeus
GTCACTTCCTGATGGAGCACTGCATCCTGATGGAGCACTCCTCAGGGGGTCACTTCCTGATGGAGCACTGCATCCTGATGGAGCACTCCTCAGGAGGTCGCTTCCTGATGGAGCACTGCAGAGTTTCCTGCATGCTGTTCCTTTAGGGGGAGGTGTATGTGTGCATCTTGGTGTAGAGAACTCAAAGCTGAACACTTTCTAGTCCCTGACCATGCTGCTTTGTAACAATGCAGTGCAAATGATGTGCCAGGCACTGATCTGGGCACTTTGCCTGTATTAACTCATTAAGTTCTCTCAACATCCCTGTGAGGCGGAGACTTTATTTTAATTTTACAGAAAAGGAAACTGAAGAACAAAATAGTTAAGTAACTTTTCCAAGGCCTGCAGCTGGTAAGTTGTGCTGCTGGGATTTGAAGAGCAGCTTCTCTATTTCATTCAAAGAGTGGCCCAAACAATTGGACCGGCTGATCCAATTTGCCAGAAACAATAGCTGTGGATCAAGCATTCTAAAATAATAGTTACTATTTTTAGGATCTGCTTCTTGTGTTAAACAGATTTATAAATAGCAATGCCCTTTGATAGGTTACCTGATTTGGTTATCTTGGCATAGATTTCATCTTGGAAGGTACGGGTGCAGTGGCTTACACCTGTTATCCCAGCGCTTTGGGAAGCCAACGTGGAAAGATCACTTGAACCCAAGAGTTTGAGACAGCCTGGGTAACATAGTAAGACCTCATCCCTACAAAAAATTGAAAAATTAGCTGGGCATGGTGGTGCATGCCTGTAGTCTCGGCTACTAGGGAGGCTGAGGCAGGAGGACTGATTGAGTACAGGAAGTGGAGGCTGCACTGAGTCATGATTGTGTCACTGTACTCCAGCCCTTCCTGGGTGAGAAAGTGAGAGCCTGTCTCAAACAAACAAACAAAAAATTTTAAAAAAAGATAGTTGTCCAAAGGGAGTTGTGTTTTTTACTATAAAGACAGGAGTGTGGCTGTACCTGTCCCAAATATCTTCCAGTTCATAGCCCTTGTGACTGTGTTATATAGAGAGGAACTTCGGCATCTCCGTCATCTGTAGATCTGTGCGTTGGAGATCTGTGATTCTTCCTAAAGCAGTCTTCTGAGGGGATTCCTGTCCCTGTCTGTGGGTAGTTGCAAGGCTCGCTCTGTGTGGCTTCAGGCCTGGGTTCCTGTCAGGTCACTGAGTTTTCACAGGAGGGTGGTCAGTGCCACTCCCAGCTCAGTCTGTGTTTAACTATGGGCACAGAGCAGCATTCCTCCTGTCCCCAGTTGGAAATAAAAATGCTTGGAGAACATTTAATTTATGTGCCTTTCATTTATTTTAAAATCATTCCCGGATAAAGCCATTCAATTGGGTAACTGACCCGCCAGTATGGTGCCCTTAGAGTTACTTATACTAAACCCATATGGGGACACCCTAAGAAATCACGTTGGAAAACCACCCCTGGATCTGAAGCGCATTCGGTGCTTTCTCAGCTTGCTCTTTAGGGGTCTTGGGGAGAAATTCCGCCTGGTGTGAGAGTTAGTTGGAGACCCTCTGAGTAATGGGCGGTCTGCATCTCATGGACCCTGTGAGGTCGTGAACCAGCTTCCCTTCTCCAGCTGGCAGTGAGAAGGGCCACATGCAGCCCTTCCTGGAGTGAGTTTAAAAGCCTCCAGCCTCATCTCCCGGCTTTGAGGGTGTGAAGAGCATGGTGGTTGAGAGTGGGCACTAGGGTCAGGCTGTCTGGGTGCCATCCCGGCTCCATCACCTACCAGTTGCACCGTTTGGGCAGGTTACTTGGCCTTGCTAAGTCACAGTTTCTTCATCTATAAAATGGGGATAATGAGTGCTTGCCTTATAGGGCTGTTAGAGGTTTCAATAAGGTTCCTGTGACATGTGGCACATGTTGACATGAGCATGTCCTATGTGTTTGTTGTTGGGTCCAATTATTATTACTTTTCAATCAACTTTTATATTTTCGAGACAGAGTCTCTTTTTGTCACCCAGGCTCGAATGCAGTGGTGCAATCATAGTTCATTGTAACCTTGAACTCCAGAGCACAAGCAATCTTCCTGCCTCAGCCTTCTGACTAGGTGCGACTACAGGTGTGCACCAGTGTACCTGGCTAATTTTTTATTTTTGTAGGGATGTGGTCTTGCTATGTTGTCCAGGCTGGTCTCAAACTCCTGGCCTCCAGTGATCCTCCTGCCTCAGCCTCCCAAGTCCCTAAGATTACAGGTGTGAGCCACTGAGCCCAGCTCTAGTCACTTATTATTGAGTCCATTTTATGTTCTCCCTTTTTCTGTCCTTTCTTCCCTCCATACCTCCATATATTTTTTGCATCCTTGTGAGCTGCTTATATCTTTTCTGGAAAGTAGTGAGGTATGAAAAAATCAGTGAACAATACAGTAATGAATGTAACAACGGCTAATAGGTGTAGGTTCTTTGGAACCTATGCCTGTTCTTCTCAAAGTCTTCCATGTGTCTTTTCTCATTTTATTATGAAAATTCTCTTGCAACATTAATTTACCCAGAATTCTTACACAGTGATCCTTAGGCCTTCTTTTCTGGTATTAAGTAGTTTGCAAAGATGTAGCGCTGTGTGAGAGTGTGTGTGTGTGTGTGTGTGTGTGTGTGTGTGTGTGTGTGAATGTTGAACTAATCCACAAATCCTCAGCAATATCTTTAGGAGAACTGAAGTTAGCAAGTAAGATCAGCTTTATTGTACCGTGAAGTTCCGATTTTCGAAAGTATCGTGGGGTGTGTCAAACTCCAGTCTCATGTCCTGGAGGCCAAGCGTAGCCATTTGAAAAGAGGAATAGGAAAGAATGGGAAACAGATTGGAGCCACCACTTATGGGATGTTAAGAGCCAGCCAGGTAGGCACTAATGAGATTTGGGAACCTCAGACTCCCCCTCTTTGCTTGGGCTCCCCTCTTGGCCTGCACCCACCTCAAGGCAATGTCCCTGGGGAGGCAAACTTGGTGAACACATAAGTCAAGGTGATTCTGGTCATGTCACAGGGAATGGGAAGAAAAGAATGTGAAGCAGTGGAGGTGGGTGGTGGTGGGACTGAGATGGAAAATATATGGATTTGGCAGCTCTAGGGTGGGCCTGCATTGAAGAAGGGTAAGCACAAGGACCTAGCAGGCCCTGGGTGGGGAAACTGAGGGCTGGGGGCAGAGAAAGAGAGCTGGAAGACAAGGGTCAGTGGGTGTTACGCTCCATGGTTAAAGGCGGAGGCACTTGCAGCCGTGTAGGGTAGCATCAGCTGTGCTGAAGGCCGTTGCCTGGCCACCAAGCCCTGCCCTTTCATGTCACTGCTCCTCCTGGGCTCACTCTCTTGCAGGAAAAAGCTGGGCTCCACAACCTCTAGCAACTCCTCTGCTAAAAGCTCTGCTTCCAACATCATCACTTGTAGCTGCCTAATCTAGGTTAAAATTTTATTAATTGCATGATCGTGGGAAACTCACTTCATCTCTCTGTGCCACAGTTTCTGCATCTGCAAAAAGGAAGAAAAATGAGAACCACACCCCTCTGGTAGAAGCAGAATGAAGCCCAATGTGAAAGCTGTGTCAGCAGCTGAGCATGACTCTTACAACAGAGCAGGGACTTGCAGACGTCCCACCCCTGGGTCCCCCTCAAGCCCACCTAGCACATGGAGGGGGACGCTGTGTGTAAAAGGTGCTGTGAAATTACCTGACTACTTTCACATCTGTAGCCTTGTTTGATCGCTATGAACACTTCTGTGATATGAAGGCAGGCAGATGCTATGATTCCCATTTTGCCTGTGAAGCAAGTGTAAGCCAGGGAAACACAATTTCTTTGCTCTTCCTAACTCCAAGTGTTGCTTTTCCTGAGACCTGGGCTCTGATTTGAGGCCTCCTGTCTTATAACAGTGTCCTCCTGAGCAAGTCTTTCCCCCTCAGCTTCCATCTGAAAATTGAGGGGATGGGAACAGGGATACCACAAATCCCTTTCAACTCAGATGCTACCTAGAGCTATGGGCCTGACCTAGGAGGCCTGGGTCCTTTCCCTGAGCCGAGGAGAGGGTCAGGCTCCTGGACACGAAGGTGGGCACACGAGTTCATGTTTCAGCCATCAGCTGCCTGGGCACACTGCCAGGGTATTAAATAAGATAATGAGATAACATGTGCAAAGTGACTAGCACTTGATGGAGCGCTGCTATCATTATTTTTACTACGGCTATTATTCTTCAGGAAGCAGAAGTGAGTTCAAGTACAAGCTCTTTTTCTTACTAGCTGTGTGATTGGAAAGGGTCTGTCTTGGGAGGTACCCTGTGCACTCCTGCATCATCCAGCGAGCCTGGCACGAGTCTCATGTCCTGGAGGCCAGGTGTAACCATTTCTCCATCTCAGTCCCAGCCCCGTCCCCACCTCCACCGCTTCATATTCTTTTCTTCCCATTCTCTGTGACGTGACCAGAATCACCTTGACTTGTGGGTCCACCAAGTTTGCCTCCTCAGGGGCATTGCCTTGAGGTGGGTGCAGGCCAAGGAGGGATCCCAGGCAGAGAAGGGAAGTCTGAGGTCTCCAGATCCTCCCCAGTGCCTACCCGACTGGCTCCTAGTATCTCACAGGTGGTGGCTCCAGTCTGTTTTCTGTTCTTTCCTATCCCTCATTTTAAATGGTTATGCTTGGCCTCCAGGGCATGAGCTGGAGCCAGGACAGGGGACTCACACCAGGCACACTGGGTGATGCACGGGTACACAGGGTACCCCTCAAGATGGACGTTCTCAAATCACACAGCTAGTAAGAGGCAAAGCTTATATTTGGATTCACTTCTGCCACTTCCTGAGGAATAATAGCGGTAGTAAAAAGAACAGATAGCAAAGCTCCATCAAGTGCGGGTCACTTGGCACACATTATCTCATTTAATGCTCAGAACAACTCTGTAAGGGAAAAACTATTATGAGGTGTGTTCCACAGGTAGGCAGCTGAGGTATAGAGGGGTGAGGCCGGCAGTCTGTGATGGGTGGTGCTGGGGTTCTAACCCAGCTCTGTTTGCTTCCTGAGCCTGCTGGTTTAGCCGCTGTGCAGGCCACGCCCTTGTT
>NW_012110130.1:949762-960747 GCF_000951045.1 Mandrillus leucophaeus
GAGAGCTGGAAGACAAGGGTCAGTGGGTGTTACGCTCCATGGTTAAAGGCGGAGGCACTTGCAGCCGTGTAGGGTAGCATCAGCTGTGCTGAAGGCCGTTGCCTGGCCACCAAGCCCTGCCCTTTCATGTCACTGCTCCTCCTGGGCTCACTCTCTTGCAGGAAAAAGCTGGGCTCCACAACCTCTAGCAACTCCTCTGCTAAAAGCTCTGCTTCCAACATCATCACTTGTAGCTGCCTAATCTAGGTTAAAATTTTATTAATTGCATGATCGTGGGAAACTCACTTCATCTCTCTGTGCCACAGTTTCTGCATCTGCAAAAAGGAAGAAAAATGAGAACCACACCCCTCTGGTAGAAGCAGAATGAAGCCCAATGTGAAAGCTGTGTCAGCAGCTGAGCATGACTCTTACAACAGAGCAGGGACTTGCAGACGTCCCACCCCTGGGTCCCCCTCAAGCCCACCTAGCACATGGAGGGGGACGCTGTGTGTAAAAGGTGCTGTGAAATTACCTGACTACTTTCACATCTGTAGCCTTGTTTGATCGCTATGAACACTTCTGTGATATGAAGGCAGGCAGATGCTATGATTCCCATTTTGCCTGTGAAGCAAGTGTAAGCCAGGGAAACACAATTTCTTTGCTCTTCCTAACTCCAAGTGTTGCTTTTCCTGAGACCTGGGCTCTGATTTGAGGCCTCCTGTCTTATAACAGTGTCCTCCTGAGCAAGTCTTTCCCCCTCAGCTTCCATCTGAAAATTGAGGGGATGGGAACAGGGATACCACAAATCCCTTTCAACTCAGATGCTACCTAGAGCTATGGGCCTGACCTAGGAGGCCTGGGTCCTTTCCCTGAGCCGAGGAGAGGGTCAGGCTCCTGGACACGAAGGTGGGCACACGAGTTCATGTTTCAGCCATCAGCTGCCTGGGCACACTGCCAGGGTATTAAATAAGATAATGAGATAACATGTGCAAAGTGACTAGCACTTGATGGAGCGCTGCTATCATTATTTTTACTACGGCTATTATTCTTCAGGAAGCAGAAGTGAGTTCAAGTACAAGCTCTTTTTCTTACTAGCTGTGTGATTGGAAAGGGTCTGTCTTGGGAGGTACCCTGTGCACTCCTGCATCATCCAGCGAGCCTGGCACGAGTCTCATGTCCTGGAGGCCAGGTGTAACCATTTCTCCATCTCAGTCCCAGCCCCGTCCCCACCTCCACCGCTTCATATTCTTTTCTTCCCATTCTCTGTGACGTGACCAGAATCACCTTGACTTGTGGGTCCACCAAGTTTGCCTCCTCAGGGGCATTGCCTTGAGGTGGGTGCAGGCCAAGGAGGGATCCCAGGCAGAGAAGGGAAGTCTGAGGTCTCCAGATCCTCCCCAGTGCCTACCCGACTGGCTCCTACTATCTCACAGGTGGTGGCTCCAGTCTGTTTTCTGTTCTTTCCTATCCCTCATTTTAAATGGTTATGCTTGGCCTCCAGGGCATGAGCTGGAGCCAGGACAGGGGACTCACACCAGACACACTGGGTGATGCACGGGTGCACAGGGTACCCCTCAAGATGGACGTTCTCAAATCACACAGCTAGTAAGAGGCAAAGCTTGTATTTGGATTCACTTCTGCCACTTCCTGAGGAATAATAGCGGTAGTAAAAAGAACAGATAGCAAAGCTCCATCAAGTGCGGGTCACTTGGCACACATTATCTCATTTAATGCTCAGAACAACTCTGTAAGGGAAAAACTATTATGAGGTGTGTTCCACAGGTAGGCAGCTGAGGTATAGAGGGGTGAGGCCGGCAGTCTGTGATGGGTGGTGCTGGGGTTCTAACCCAGCTCTGTTTGCTTCCTGAGCCTGCTGGTTTAGCCGCTGTGCAGGCCACGCCCTTGTTCCCTAATCTGTGCTTTCTCTTACCCTACAGCTGCCTTCCAATATGGTTTAGCGTTTACTGGGCATTTTCACTCTGTTGCTCACCAGCAGCAGTTCCAGCGCTTCTGGGCCAGTTCCTGCCTTCATTCCCCCTTGTGCCTGGGCCTCTGTCTGTCCCACTTAACCTGTTTTTAGGGCTCTAATTATCCACTCTCTACCTGGGCCCAGAATCTTCTCCTCTCATTGCATTTCTTTAGGATATTTTCCGAGTACCTGCCGGGTGCCAGGCACTGCTCTAGGTACCTGGAGATTCAGCAGAGAACAAAGCAGATGAAAATCACTGCTCTTGTGGAGCTTCTAGTCCCCTGAACAGAGATGGTTTCCGACCCTGAGGCCTGGGTCCCTCTCCAGACCCAAATTTGATTCTCCCCGGTGCGGTGCGCTGAGAACCCTGCCTTCTCCTGCCTGCTGTTCCTGGGACAGCGGCACATCCTGGTGTCCACTTCTAGAGGGCCTGTTTTCCCCTGGAGACCTGACCTCCTCCTCCAGGCGCCCTGGGGATGTGGTCCTGGGCTCAGGGCAGGTCCCAGGGCTGCTCCTGGGGGTCATGTGCGCAGGCACCTGATTTACCGCGCCTCACCGCGCCACATGTCTTTAAAATTACAGTGCCCATTTCCTGCTGAAATAATTTCCACAAAGAGTGGCTCCTATTACCGCAAGAGGCGTGCAGACGTCATGATTTATTATTATTTATGGTCCCAAGGCCTTGTTTATGCAAGACGGGTTAGGTGCGTGCGATAGAAATGCCATTATGCAAATGACATTGAATGTCCTTACTGCGCCTAAATAATTTTTGTGTTGGACGATTAAACCTCATCTGTTATTGATATGGGCTGCAGTCGGGCCATTACAGAGTCCCAACAGTACTTACTCCCAGTAATGGGAAAATTGAGAGAGAGAGACCAACGCAATTGCCTCAAGTGGGCCGTGATGGTCTGGAAGGAGTAGAACATCTCGGAGGCTGAGCAGGGGAGCCTCACTCCTCAGGATAAATAAGGAAGGCAGCGCCGGGCAATAAATTAAGCCCTGGCTGGAGTGGGTGCCTTGCAGGATTTGCAGCCTTCCAGCCCTGTGATTTAGCTATTTGATTTAGCCAGGGGGCTAGGCAGCCCCAGCCCGAGTTCCAGTGAGGGCCCGCTTAGAGGGGAGGGTGACAGGAGGAGGGTGGCCACGATGATGCTAGGCATCCAATCTGCTGCGCCCACACGACGCCAGCATGCACCCGCCCGTGAGCGCTCTCTCACTCTCTCTCTCTTTCTCTTGCTCTTTCTCTCTCTCCCTCTCTTTTTTTTTTGACACAGCTGTGAAGTCCCATTTTGATCAGTGTTGATAGCTTATGAATTCCAAAATTGACAAAATTTACAGAAAAATGAGGATAATCCATCTTCCTTAGCAGCCTGTCAGGAGCTGGCCATACTTCATAATCTCCAATTACAGATGCTATTTTCCGACATTTACATGCAGATATTAGAACCAAATGAAAATGAGAAACAAAGAGGGAATGGAAATGCAGCTATTTATATGTATAAAAGACAAACAGGTAAATTCAAGACATTTAGATTGGATTTGGGGTCCCTTTAGGAGGCTGGAAAGAGACAGCCTTGAGCACGTGGGGTTTCAGAACAAAATGGCAAGACACATGGTCTCAGCAGGCCTACCCGGGGTCTGGTGGTTTGGGTTAAAAATGGGCCAGCACTGCCCAGATGGCTAAGGGTGCTTGACTGGGGATGGGGGACATGTAGGGCATCCCCCAGGGCTTTAAGAGTCTCTGAGGATCACCCACAGCGCATAATGAGCAGTAAAATCCACACATATTTCACGAAAGGGCCAGTTTAGAACCTTCCACACTTATTTTAAGAAAGAAAGGGTGCTGGGGCAACTACCATTGGAGCTTTTTCTCCAGGGCAAATTTCAAAAAGTTGGCCCTTTCTGGTGACAGAATGTACACACTCCTGCTGAGAAGGGGACTCAGGAATGGGCCGCTGCTTGTCAGAAAGGCCCTGGCCAGGTGCATAGGGAGTTGCACCAATAAACTTTTAAAATGGGATATAAATAATAAAATTAATGGGGAGAGAAGGAGTTCTGATATATGGATCATCCGCTTCCTTCTCGAGGCTAATCTGGCTGAGAGAGGAGGGTCTGGGAGGAGGCTTTGTAATGAAAATGTTCTTCCCATAAAATTGAAGGGAGAACAGCCTTGTTGCCCTCGCAGCTGTATGTGGCACTGGCTTCTGGAAAGCTGGGGATATTAATTAGCACTGCTTTGGATTAAACTCTCCCAACCATGTCGGATGGTGCGATTTTTCTCTTTGTGAGCTTGACAGAGGGTGGCAGGAAGGATCCTGCCTGGGTTTTCCCAGTCTACTGTTATTACTGAACTTTTATTTGGGGATAAAACCTCTTCCTTTCCTGGAAATAAAAATGAGATATTCCAGGGTTTTCCAGGGCAATTGGGCAGAGAGAGGCTGTTTTGTTGGACCAGGCAGAGGAGGTAGAGACGGTTGGATGGGGAGATGTGAACATCTCAGTTGCTTTTGGCTTGAAAGCTTTTGTTTGTTTGTGTGAAGCCTATTTCTAGCCAGCAGTTTTATGTTATTTGAGGTTTGATTTGTGGGAAAGAGGTGAAGGAAATAAAATCAGGAGTTTAAATTAATGTATGTGTGCATGAGGGAGAAGAAGAAATTATTAAAAAATCCAACTCAGACCAAGCCTTTAGACATGTGTTTGTTTACATGTCTAGCCTCAAGGCAAATGGCTTGCTTGTCTAAGTAAATTATAGTATTAGCACAAAAAAATAATTATATGCTTTGTTTCTAGGTATGAAATGTAAGATTCATGGAATTAACACATAACCGCAAAATGCAAATATATTTCCTTAATTAAAAGCAGAGGCTCTTAAGTAACGTTAACCCTGATAAAAAGGCATATAAGCAGAAACACCATCGTCACTGTGCTAGTTTTGTCTAGATTGTTAACATTAGCTAAAATTTGGGCTTACGCATCATAGCCAAATCCTAAGCCTAGTGTCTCCTTCCTTTAGTTTCTGATCTTTCTAGAAGCCAGAGTATCACCTTCAGTAAAGAACAGAGAGGGCTTGAACTAAGCAAACAGTCAGATGCCTGGTTTTTCCTTAATGGCGCTAACAGTGCCACGTGTGACTGTTTATTTCTCTATTGTTTTGCACTAATGTTAAGATGAATTGTTAATGTTGGCATTAAACGGGAGCACCGCTGTCCTCTGAGTTGACAGCGTAGGAGCTTTCTGTCTAAACAAGGAGAATAAAGGATAAAGTTAACCTAACCTGCGGCTAAACCTATCTGGAAACCTTTTCTGTAGGAGGTCATTCTTCAGCCAGGATTTGAAGGGGCAGATAGACAAGAACTGGAGGAGAGAAAGGGAGAGGGCGCCCGGCAGGGAAAACATGGCCATGTCAAATGTGCAGAGTCAGGTGGGTTGTCTAAAGAGGTCATCAAACACAGGAAGATGAGCCTGGCCTAGCAGGTGGTGTCCCCGTCGGGGCTCCGGCGCGTCCTGGAGCAGTTTACAATCAGCGTAAAGAATGCAGGCTTTGGAGTCAGACAGAAACTGAGTTTAAACCCCCGCTCTACAACTTACTCAACTTCTCTCAACCTCGGTGTTCCCATCTGCAACTTGACGGGATTAGTAACAGTGGCAGAGGGGGTTTAGAGTGGTGTTTCAGAGCTTGGACTTTGGAGTCGCACTGCTGGGGGGTGAATTGGACACATTATTTTGGCACCCTGTGTCTCATTTTCATCATCTGTAAAGGGAGGGTAGTAATACCCTGTAGGGTTGTTGCAAGGATTAAATGAATTATTAATAATACATTATAACACCTAGAACAGTACCCAGTACACAGTAAGCATCCAGTCAATGCAAGTTATTCAGCCTCTTAGTAAAGGTGCGTGAGGGTCTAGGGAGAGCTGGTAGAGTCTTCTGAATGGCAAATCAGGGAGTCTGAATTCACCATGAGAGGCCTGGCCTTCGCAGCCTTCCCTTTCTGGTAGTTCCTTTGCACAGTTTCTGCTTGACTCTAGGAATACTTGGTGACCAAGAGGGCGCTCCCTCCTGAGGCTGGCTGGGCATGGCTTTGCAGAGCATCATGTGTTAGGAAGTTCCTTCTGACAGAGAGTGGAAGGGCAGAGAGGTGGCCTTTGGCCTGAGGAGTGTGTGTGTGCACGTGTGTGCATGTGTGTGTGCGTGTGTGCTTGTGTGTGTGTGCATGCAGGTTCCCACATGGCCAGAGGTGGTGGTGATGGGGAGGGGCATTCAGGCTCACCTCCCTGTCCCCACCCTGCCACCCTATTGATCTGGCCGTGCAGAGGGAAGTTTTCTCTTTTCATTTCTTTATGCCCCAACATAACCTCTGTCTTCCTTGTAACTGGAAAGTCATGCCAAAGAATGTGAACTATGAGGATCTTGGGGTGCTCCCTCTCCTCCCATTCCAGGTACTTGAAGATGGGGATCCTCCCTTTGTACCCCTCATTCAGGCTGCTTTGTGGCCAAGAGTCCTGTACTCCCTTGGAGGTAATGGCCTCCCTTCCCATTACTAGCCATGTAGTGGGAAGGGCAGCTGGGCCCCATCATGGACTGCCTGGAAGAAGCCTGTGGAACTTGGCCACCTGGAGATGGAGCTTTGTCCCTGGAACTTTCCTTCCCTTTGTCCACATCAGGCTCTGGAGCTGCTCATGACCCAGCCAGGCAGAGCTGTGGCAGGTGCAGAGGTTCCCCAGACAGGAAGTCCCCATCCCCCTTCCCCACAGGAGTCAACGCTACTGGGATCTTCCTGTTTAGGAGGCTTTGACTACTGGGTCCTGGGCCACTGGGTCCCAGTTCTCATTCTCCAGAAGTGGAGCTTTGTGCTCTAAGCCTTGTCAGGATAACCTTTCTGTCCACGTATTTGGGAAGACCTGTGAGCTTGCAAATAGCACACTGGTTAAGGGAAGGAGAAAATACCTAATCACTTTCCATTTCTAATGAACTTAGAGTGAGCCCTGACTTGACTGTGAGAACAGTATGAATCAGTCAGGTTTTAGGCTACCAGGAAAGCAGAAGCAAGCGTCATACACCCCAGTCTGACAGCATGTCCGGTGGAGGAGTGGAGGCCCTGGGGCCCCGGGCTGGATCCAGGCAGGGAGGGCACTGGCACCTGCAGGACCTTTGTTGGAACTGGAGTTCCAGCGAGCACACCCAGGACCAATGTAGGGAGACCAACATTTAGCACCTTCTTACACCGGAGTTGTGTGGCTGCCTCGGAAAGTAGTGAGTTCCCATCACTGGAGATACCCATTTGGTGGATTTCAAGTGCCAGGTAAAGATAAGCCTACAGCACTCCTGAGTTCCATTAGGCCCTGAGATTTGGGGCTTACTAAAATTCTGTAAGAGGACAGGGGAAGAAAAGGGCCTTCTGATTAGTCATTGCTGAAAAGTTGCTCTCAGACAGAAGTTACAATGTCTGACTTTGGTGGCCTCCCTGGACTTCCCCTGCTGGTACCCACCACCACTTGGAAACTTGTCTGGGTGTGTGCCTCAGGGGTGCCTGGAAGGCTGTAAACAGAACAGGGGGAGATGAGTCACTGAACCTTTATAGGTCTCTTCTTGGAAGCCCCTCAATTCTGCTGCAAATCTTTTTTTATTTTTTTCTTTTTCTTTTTTTTGGACATGGAGTTTCGCTCTTCTTGCCCAGGCTGGAGTGCAATGGCGCAATCTCCGCTCACCACAACCTCCGCCTCCCGGGTTCAAACGATTCTCCTGCCTCAGCCTCCCAAGTAGCTGGGATTATAGGCATGTGCCACCACGTCTGGCTAATTTTGTGTTTTTAGTAGACATGGAGTTTCTCCATATTGGTCAGGCTGGTCTCAAACTCACAACCTCAGGTGATCTGCCCACCTCGGCCTCCCAAAGGTCTGGGATTACAGGTGTGAACCACCATGCCTGGCCTGCTGCAAACCATTTTGACCCAGGCCACGAGCACAGTTCTGAAGAAACAAATGACTAAAGAGCGTGTTTGCCCCATGTCCGTGGCAACCTCTGATGAATAAAAGCACCTTGACATCACTCATCCTCTCAGTGACCCTGGGAAGCACCTCTGGCACTGTTGGAAGAGCCAGGTCATGGTACCTGTCCCAGTTCATTTGGTTCCACAGGCATTTATGTCACATCTGTTCAGAGCTGGGCACTGGGCCAGAAGCTGCTGCCACAAAGATGAGGGAGACACAGTCTCATCCTTATGAAGCTCACACTCTAGCTGGGGGATGACGTCCCTAAACAGTTAAATGTATAACGCAGAATAATAAGTGCTGTGGCAGAAAGAAGCACACTCAGCTGTTTTAGGAACACAGAGAAGGGGAAATCAGTGAGGGCTTCCTGGAAGAGGCAGGCCCTTCAACATCCTTTGTAGTCCTTCCCCCTAGTTAATATTAATGGTAGCACTTTGTAGATTGTGGAGTACTTTTGCAAGCATCATTCAATTAAACATTTTATTTTGAGATAATTGTGGATTCATATGCAGTTGTAAGAAATACCGCAGAGGGCTCCTATACACCCTTTACTGAGTTTCCCTCCGCAGTAACATCTTATAAAACTATAGTACAATAAATTGACAATTACAGACATTGAGTCAAGATACAGATTATTTCTGCCACTGCAAGGATTTGTCCTGCTGTGTTTTCAGTAGACATTTTCTAAGTATTTATTTATGAGTCTGGCACTGGGGACTCAAAAACTGAAACGCAAAAGGCCTGCCCTCCAGGGTTTTATTCCGATCTCCCCTCTGGGTTTCCTCACAACTTGTGAGGTAGGTCACTTATCCCCCTTACAAATGAGAAAAGGTGCCAAGAGTGAGAGGTGCCCGGCCTAGTTTCACACAGCACAGAGTTGGCCGTGTCAGGCTTGAAGTCTGTCCTCCTGGCCCCAGGCCTGGTGGAATTCCTCAGCCACGCTGCCTCCCCTGGTGGCTGTCAGGCCTCTGGATTTGGGGACCTGGGGTCAAACGGGCAACATCTTCACCATCCCACAGAGGGAAACTAAGCCCTTCCTGGGGCCATATCAAGGAGAACCCCATTCCACAGAGTGAGGACCCCATCTTGGTGAGCACAGACTTTAGTGAGCCAGAAGGGCCCCAATGGATTTGGTCCATCTCCCTCATGACAGATGGAGTCACTGAGACCTGGCAAGTGGAGGGTCTGGCCCCAGTTGCATGGGAGTCCAGGGCAGAGCCAGGTCTCCAGGTCCCCTGCCAGCCCGTCAGATCTATTGTAATCAAGGCAGAACTACTCCTTAACATACACTTCACCAGGTGCAGTTTTGTACATCCAGGTTTAAAGAATGCAGGGCATTCCTCCTTGCAGATTCAGCGCTCTTTCCCCAGCTGGAGGAGGATTGTGGGTGTGTGGCCAGGGCCCTTCACGGAGGAGTGTCTGAGCTGTACCTTCAGGGGTGGCAGTGAAGTCCCCTCCAACTCTAACTCTGCTTCTGGATAGGGGACCAGTGCTGCAAACGGGGTAGGCAGCAGGGCTCCCCTCTCTGCACTCTAGTTCTGCATCTGTCCACATCCCAGGACTCCCGGCGCACCACGGACCTGCAAGGACTTTGCAAATTGGAAAGTGCTAGGCAGTCAAGAGGACTTAGACTTCTTGTGTTTGGAACTTTGGCATGATGCAGGGATGATGGCCTTCAAGGAGCAGGGCAGGGCGCCAGGAAGAGGAGGCGAGAGAGCAAGCTCCTGGCTGTCCTTGGCCTCTTGTGTTCTCTCGTTATTCCACAGGTATTTGTCGGATGGCTGATGAGCGGTGACAGGCGGTGCCATGAGTCAAATATGTGTTGTTTTACTTTATTTATTTTAACTGTGGAGACTTTCTCTTTTTTTTTTTCTTCTTTCTTTTTTTTTTTGGGACAGGGTCTCCCTCTGTCACCCAGGCTGGAGTGCAGTGGTGCGATCTTGGCTCACTGCAAGCTCCGCCTCCAGGGTTCAAGCAATTCTCCCACTTCAGCCTCCTGAGTAACTGGGATTACAGATGCTCACCACCACAGCCTGACTAATTTTTGTATTTTTAGTAGAGATGGGGTTTCACCATATTGGTCAGGCTGGTCTCGAACTCCTGACCTCAGGTACTCCACCTGCCTCAGCCTCCCAAAGTGCTGGAATTACAGATGTGAGCCACCATGCCCAGCCATAATTATGGAGACTTTCAAAGTAGACTTGGAATAATTTAATCAGCCTCCAAGCACCCCTCCCCCAGATTCAACTCATGACAATTGTTGCATGGACATCCTTTACCCCACACACTCCACTTGTCTTTTAATGGTTTTATTGAAATATAATTTTTATACCATAAAATTCACTCATTGTAAGTGCATGAGTCAATAGTTTTTAGTAGATTTAAGGAGTTATGCAACTATCGCCACAGTTTGGTTTTACAATAGTTTCATCACTACAGAAAGATCCCTCATGCTGGTTTAAAGTTAATCCCTGATCCCACCCCCTTCTCCAGCCAATCATGGATCTGTGCTCTGTGCCTGTAGATTTGCCACTTCTAGCATTTCTATGGACTATCCTTTATGTCTGGACTTTTCCACCTAGCATAATGCTTTTGAGGTTCATCCATGTTGTAACATGTATCAGCACTCCACTCCTTTTCACTGTTGAATAGTATTCCATTGTGTAGATACACCACATTTTATTAAATGCACTTTATTTTTCAACAAACTTCAGACATTATGTCACTTCACCTGTAAATATTCTAGAAAGAATCTTTAAAAGACAAGATCTTTTATTAATTTATTTATTTGAGACAAGGTCGCCCAGACTGGAGTGCAGTGGTGTGATCAAGGCTCACTGTGGCCTCAACCTCCTGGGCTCAAGTGATCCTCCTGCCTCATTCTCCAAAATAACTGGGACTACAGGTGCATGCCACTATGCTCAGCTAATTTTTAATTTTTTTGTGGAGATGGGGTCTTGTTATGTTGCCTAGGCTGGTCTCAAACTCCTGGCCTCAAGCTATCCTCCTGCCTCAGCCTCCCAAAATGCTTGAATTACTGGTGT
>NW_012110130.1:966162-966569 GCF_000951045.1 Mandrillus leucophaeus
CGCTAGACTTTGTCATGTGGCCAGTGATAGAGGCAAAGAGCATCAGCAGTGGAAGGAGACTTAGAAATCCTCCAGTGAAAGTCCTCAGACAGGTGAGGAAGCAGAGGCCAGTGAAAGGAGGGGCTTGGAGGCCCCTCTGCCTGCTTGGCCTCAGTCCCTGGAGCCAGGCCCCAGAGACACGTCTCACCCACTCCAGCTTCTGTCCTCCCTCTGAGTAGATGTAGAGGTGGGCAGGTGTCTGGTCCTTAAGAATGGGACTGGTTGGCCTGGCTCTGGCCCAGCTCCCAAGGGACACCTGTGGCCTGGCAGTGAGGCTACAGGAGCCTAGCAGGTGACGGGGAGGCCTCCTGGCGCCAGGTGGCCATCTGAGGTGACCAGCCCTGCAGCCTTGCCCCATGCGCTGCCCC
>NW_012110130.1:967705-969869 GCF_000951045.1 Mandrillus leucophaeus
GAAGGATGACCCTGACTGTCCTTCTATTATAGTTCTGATGTTTGAGAGGACAAGCTGTTCCATCATCTGGAGCATGGTGTCTGTGAGGATGGTCCACACACCTTGGGCTGGTGGTCTTGGCCTTGAGGTCTTATAAGAGTCTGTGGTGGCTAGGCGTGGTGTCTCATGCCTGTAAATCCCAGCACTTTGGGAGGCTGAGGCGAGTGGATCACCTGAGGTCAGAAGTTCGAGACCAACCTGACCAACATGGTGAAACCCCATCTCTACTCAAAATACAAAAATTAGCCACGTGTGGTGGCGGGTGCCTGTGATCCCAGCTACTCAGGAGGTTGAGACAGGAGAATCACTTGAACCAGGGAGGTGGAGGTTGTAGTGAGCAGAGATTGCATCATTTCACTCCAGCCTGGGCAACAGTGCGAGATTCTGTCTCAAAAAGAAAAAGATTCTATGGCAGCAGGCAGAGGAAGTTTTATCCCAATTGGTTGCATTGCAGCAGGAAACTGTGAAATGCTGACTTCAGTTCATTTCTGTTCCGGGGTCATAGTCAAGGACAGCACCAGGGGGCCCTGATGAAGAAGGAGAAGAAGCCTAAAATGACATCCTAAGAAAGAACCCCAAGGGCTCAGAAAAGTAGGAAATGTAGAACACAGCTCTTGCTTGTGATTCTCAGGGGCTGGGGTTGGGGGGTGGCAATGTACCCAAGTATGTAGGTGCACCAACACACTTACACATCTGTGACTGTGTGCATACCTCTGCACCCCACCACTCAGCCTTTGGCTTCCAAAAACTATGAGAAATGGAAGTAGAATGCCATTGTTACCAGGCAAAGAGGCACCAGGAATGCCTTTCCTCTTCTCTTTCTTTCTCTTTCTCTCTCTCATTCCCCTTCCTTCCTTCCTTCCTTCCTTCCTGCCTTTCTTCCTTCCTTCCTATCTTTCTTTTTCTGTCAGTTCAGCTTTTCCAGCCTTCACTTTCACAAAGAACTTGAGGTGGCCTGCAAAATAAGCAATTATGTGTATCTAAGTTAAGTTTGGGAAAAAAGCTCAGAAATTACATAGAAAAAAGGGGAAGATCATTGTACCAGGAGCCAGCAATGAAGTGGCTTTGGTGGTTGAACACTGAATTTGACCGAGTTTCCTGGCAGTCAAAGCAAAAAGAGATATGAAGTGGTTTCCAGTGTTCTTGTTGTTAGTCAGAGGCAGATTCATGACTCACCAGTGGAAAACTTTACTGGTGTTGAATTGTAGGAGGGATTGACAAGGAATTTGAATATTCTAGTGGGCAGTGTCTCCAGAGGTTTTAAACAATTTTCTTTTATGGCTGTTTTCTTTTTTTGCCTCATAAAAGTGTTGAATGCCTGATATTCCATCAGAGACTGGTGAAAAAGCACCGCGCAGGGGCTTTAACATGTTGGGCAGGGATGTGGCTTTCTGGTGACCTGACTTGATGTGGGGTAGAGGTGGAAGGAGGGCAGGGGATGTTAGCGTATCACTTAGTGTTCTTGTTCAAATACTTCCCAGTTAATTTTTGAATGTTGTAGCTCATAACATGCTACTGGACCATTATTCATTTATTCATTCATTCATTCATTCAACAAGCACTTAGGGGGCACTAGGGATATTCCATGTTCCACACTCTCAAGGCAACCTGGAGGGAGATAGACAAACAGCCACTCTGCATTGTGATAATGGAGGTCTGTACAAAAAGCCACCAAGTATGGAAGCATAGACAAGGGAGAGATTGTTTCTTTGCAGGAGTGTGGAGCTCAGGAATGGCTTCACCAAGGAGGTGACATGTGAACTGGGTCTTGTGGATAATGTAAGAGTTCTCTAAGTGACAAAGTGAGATGGGCCCTCCAGGTGGAGGTAGCACAGTGTCTGCAATGGCTGAGGAGCTGTGGTGTAGCAATGTTCCAGGGAACCCAAGAGATTGGGGAGAATGCAGTTGCCTTTAAAAATCACAGACACCACATCACCTAAGTGATGGACTTAGGGAACAATTAAACACCAAAACTAAATGACAGCTTCCCCTGGCTCATGCGGGAGCAGAGTAAGAACTGAGGGAATCCCGCCAAAGAAGAGAGGCTGGGCTCTGGGCAAGCCCTGCAAAGTGGTGATGGTGAAAGGCACAGATGGCTGGGTGCAGTGGCTCATGCCTGTAATCC
>NW_012110130.1:970864-973045 GCF_000951045.1 Mandrillus leucophaeus
CCCCCTCTAACTATTGCATGTGCCTGTTTCTGGGTCACTCCTGTCCTATCACCTCTGAGCCTGCCTTCAGCTGTTCTCAGTCTTGAGAGTTAGGGATTGTTCAGCCCCAGGTTAAATACAGCCTGCATCAAGAAACCCTTCCTGACCACTTCACACCCCATATATATTAATGACTCTGTGCTTTTGTCCCTCTTGGATGGAATTTCTTGGGGTTTGTGGGTGAGGGTTAAAGTGTGTCTGGTCTTCACACATCATATTGCACAAAACAGGGCTCAGTAAAGGTTGAATGAATGCATGCCCACTATGCTCAGGCCTTCACTAGGGCATTCGGGAACACAGAGAAGAGGGAGGAACTGGGACCTATCCCTGGGGACCAAAAACTCTAGAAGATGCCATCTAGGAAAAGACCCTTGTCAGAGACATTTTGACCTGCCATCTTTGCACACAGCAATGAACTGAAGGAGTTGATTCTGCTGAGTGGAATTCTAAATTCATGCCCACTTCATTCTCGGAAAATTAGGAGGTTAATGCCATGACAAAGTCTCATTCTACAGAAGAAGAAGTCTAGACAGCAACCTGTTTCCAATAGCTCCTGCTGCATGGAATGAAGGCAGTATTTCCCAAACTTTGCTGGCTGTGACCTATAGCAAGAAATACATCTTAATCTCTACCTCATACACACATACCCACTGACATGGGAAACAAAGATTCACAAAACAGGACTTGTCCTTTCTATGTGGGAGACACTTGGATATTTTTTTTCGATTTCATTTATAAAACTGTTGGGACCAGCCAGTTGATTTCACTGCGTTTTAATGAATCAGGTACTCACAGTATAAACATCATTAGGGTCATTGTCGAGGTTTTGGAGTCAGAGGGACCCAGGTTTGAATCCTGGTTTGGGCACCTAGAAGCTGTATGAACTTAGGCAAGTCATTCCTGCTGTATCATAAAAGCCTCAGTTTCTTCATCTGTAAGATGGGGATGTCATAGAGCCTGCTTCAAGGGGTGACTGTGAGGATCCTGGTACAGAGTGAACACTCAATGAGTGTGAGATTTTGATGCAATTGTGAAGACTGTGGTTGTCATTGTTCTGGCACCACTTGGCGGGGCAAGCAGAACGAGGGTGGGACTCACACTCCTGCGGAATGGTGGTCAGGAAAGACTTCTTGGAGGAGGAGGCACTGAGACAGGGCAGCAGGATGACTGGGTCCCACCACTATCCCCACAGAGAGCAGAAACCCTGTGTGAGCATCCCAGGCCAGAAAAGGCACTCCTCCTTCCACGAAGGGCGGACTTGTTCCCAAGGATTTTTGGCTGGACCTAGAGCTGACCACGTTAGATGCCTTTGCCTTCCACATTTAGGTCTCTAATCCACCTGGAATTGATTTTTGTGTCTGGTGTAAAGATCCAATTTCTTTTTTCCCCCCGTTTCTGAATGGATAACCAGTTACCCCTGCTCTGTTTATTAAAAAGTCCATCCTTTCCTGCTGATTTGTACACCATCTCCTTCATATATCACGGTTCCATATGTGCACGGATCAGGGTCTGGACTGGATTCTGTTTCATTGGTCTATTTATCTACCCCTGTGCCAATACCACCCTGTCTTAATTACTGTAGCTCTATAGCGATTCCTGATGCCTGGTAAGCCTGTCCCCCTGGCCTTGTTCTTCTCCCTTAGAAGGACCTGGGGTTGCTTTGGGCCTGTGCTCTTCTCTACATGTTTCAGAACCAGCCTTTGATGGGTGAGGATCAAAGAGCCCTGGGGAACTCTGGACATGCTGTCCTCAGCACAAATCATCTAGAGCCTGGGCCTGCAGCACCTCCTCAACTCCCTGCTGCCATCACCCCCAGTTGAAACTTTAGCTGCCCAGGAAGTAATCTCTGATTTGAAGGGAAAGACACCAGGAATGTGCCTGGGTCTGAGCCCCTTCTGCCTGCCGCGTGCCCAGGGGCTCCTTTGGTTTCCCTCCCAGTGGCTCAGTCCTCGTCATTTTGCTCAGGGTGCCTGCAGCTCCTTCCAGAAGACTGCGTGCTTCCGTGTCCCTGCCTGACAAGGACATAACCCTGGACCAACATGGGTGTGTCCTCCATCAGCCAGGGTCCTGGAGGAAAACTCCCCATATCAAATCTTCACATGGACAAACAAATTTGTTGGCTTAAATGTTTGCAAATTCCCT
>NW_012110130.1:974725-976671 GCF_000951045.1 Mandrillus leucophaeus
ACTGTGGGCTGGAGGGGACTTGGGGTGGGAGGCAGGAAACCTCCTGCCAGAGGGGCCCCTGTGGGTGGGGCTGAGTGTTCAGAGGCCTAAGGTTTATTGCTTTCATGAGAAAGGCCACCCTGGTGGGCACCAGCCTCAAGGAGGAACGGGATTCTTTGCAGATTGCTGTTGGTAGGCAGAAACTGAGTCAAGAACAGCAGGCGGCGTAGGCTGGAAGGTGCTTGGTGGATGCAAAGCAGCCACCCTCTGGAAGTCCCAGGGCCAGACTGTTTAGCTGTCTTTGTAGAGATTGGGAGTGTGGGTCCTGGAGGTGCACTGTGGTGTTTGATCTTGCCATTTACTAACTGTGCAGTCTTGGGTGAGCCATGTATACGTTCTGGGCTGTGACTTTAAGCTGCACAGCGGGACTAGTGCTAGCACCTGTCCCGGGGGCTGTTGTGAGCATTAATGGGTTCGTATGTGGAAGGTGCCTGGACTCTCATCTGGTACACAGTAAGTACCCAATACATGCAGCTGTTAGGATTCTTCTCAGAACCCTCTCCCTGTGGCAGGTCACCATGGGGCTTGCTGGCTTGCTGCTGCAGAAGGGCTGGATGCGCGGGCCAGGACAGGCAGACCCCTGGCCCAGCTGTGCTGGGATAACATGGAGCCGACTCCATAGGGACAGACTCAGCTGCCAGCTCTTGGTTGTCCAACCGGGCAGGCAGGAGGCCCTCTTGGATACTGCACAAATAGACAAGGGGCTGGTGGGCCACACTTGGGCCAGAGCCGTGGGTCCAGTTTGAGGTAGCAGGATGCCCATGTGGACTGATAGGTAGGGCACAGTGAATAGTGACAGTGACATGGGACTCGTAGACATGCAGGTGAACTGTGGGTGCATCAGGGAAGCTGGGTTAGACTCGGTCAGAACAGTGGAGGGTGTCACTTAGGCCAAAGCAGCAAGACAGGGAGGGCCCAGCGCCGAGACCTGGGCTGACGGGTCAGCACTGAGGCTCAGGCGGAAGAGCGGGGCCCTATTTGCAGCTCTGAGCACCATGTGAGGGCCAGTCAGGTGGCAAGAGCAACTTTGTCCCCCATCCACCTGAGGTGGGCCAAGAGCTTGGAGTGCACCCAGGTCTGAGGTGGGAGATGTTAGTGACGGGCAGGGAGCCCGGGAGCCCCAGCTGGAGTGAGCCTTTGCTGACCCCACAGGTGTCCGAGGAGGTCCCCTCTCCTGGTGTCACAAGAATCCATGACAAGACCTCTGAAGGCACTCCCATTTCACAGATGCAGAAACCAAGTCTCAGGGAGGGGCAGTGGCTTGCCCAACATAAGGGGTAAGGGGGAGTTAGAGTTGGCCCTCTGGCTCCTAGATCCTGAGCCCTTTTTCCTTTTTTTCAAGGAACTACAAGTAATTATAGAGGTGGGCATGGCAGAGTGCAAAGAAGCCTGGATTAGTGAACAATAATAGCAATTGGCACTTCACTGCGCGCTTATGGAGAAGCAGGCATTGTGCTAAGTGAACTCACTTTACCTTCAGAGGAACCCTGGGAGGTGGGACCATTATGATCATGTCCATTTCACAAATAGAGAAACTGAGGCTTGGGGCAGTTGAGTGGCTTGTTGAGATCACGGCTGGTGAGCAGTGGAGTTGCAGTTGAATGCCAGGGCCTATGCTACTGGCCACGCTGCCACGCAGATCAGCTGGGGCTCATCCAGCGTGGTCACCGCCTTGCTGTCTAACTCTGGACACATCTCTGAGCCTCTGTTTCTCCACCTGTAAAAGGGTCCTGGTCTCTCAGTGTCCAGGTAAGGATCAAATGAGATCCAAGAGGAGACTGTTCTGCAGAAAGGAGGGTTTGTTACTGGGATTCCAGTTTATAGAAGATTGGGTAGGTGGATCACAAGAAGATGTTATAGGGTTACCTCGGAGACATTGTGGGTTTGGTTCCAGAACACTGCAATAA
>NW_012110130.1:978087-981067 GCF_000951045.1 Mandrillus leucophaeus
AGTAGCTGGGATTACAGGCACCCACCACCACACCCGGCTAATTTTTGTATTTTTGTTAGAGACAGGGTTTCACCATCTTGACCAGGCTGATCTTGAACTCCTGACCTCGTGATCCACCTGCCTCAGCTTCCCAAAGTGCTGGGATTACAGGCGTGAGCCACCGTGCCCAGCTGAATCACAAATGTTCTTAATGGCATCTAGAATAGTGAATTCTTTCCAGAATGTTTTTAATGTTCTTTGCCCAGATCCATCAGAAGAATCACTCTCTATGGGAGATATAGCCTCACAAAATGTATTTCTTAAATAAGAGAACTTGAAAGTTGAAATTACTCCTTGATCCATGGGCCACGGAATGGATGTTGAGTTAGCAGGCATGAAAAACAACATCCATCTCCTTGTACATCACCAGCAGAGCTCTTGGGTGACCAGGAACAGTGTCAATGAACAGTAATATTTTGAAAGGAATGTTTTTTTCTGAGCAGCAGGTCTCAATGGTAGGCTTAAAATATTCAGTAAACCACGCTATAAACAGATGTGCTGTTATCCAGGCTTCGTTTTTCCGTTTATAGATCACAGGGAGAGTAGATTTAGCATAATTCTCAAGGACTCAAGAATTTTTGGAATGGTAAAGGGGCACCGGCTCTAACTTAAAGTCGCCAGCTATATTAGCCCCTAACAAGAGAGTCAGACTGTTCTTCGAAGCTCTTGAAGCCAGGCATTGACTTCTCCTCTCTAGTTATGAAAGTCCTAGATGGCATCTTTTTTCAGTATAAGACTGTTTGGTTTATATTGAAAATCTGTTGCTTAGTGTAGTCACCTCCATCAATGATCTTAGCTCGATCTTAGCCTCTACATCAGCACTTGCTGCTTCACCTTGCACTTTCATGGTATGGAGATGGCTTCTTTCCATAAAACTCATGAACCAATCTCTGCTAGCTTCTAACTTTTCTTCCCCAGCTTCCTTACCTCTCCCAGCCTTCCTAGAATTAAAGAGAGTTAATGCCTTACTCTGAATTAGGCTTTTGTTAAAGGGAATGTTGTGACTGGTTTGATCATTTTCTTCTTTTTTTTGAGACAGGGTCTCACTCTGTCACCCAGGTTGGAGTGCAGTGGTGCAATCATGGCTCACTGGTCTTGACCTCCTGGACCCAAGCAATTCTCCCACCTCAGCCTCCTGAGTAGCAGGGACTATAGGCGTACACCACCGTGCCCGGCTAATTTTTAATTTTTTTTGTAGGGACAGGGTTTTTTATGTTTCCCAGTCTGTTCTCAAACTCCTAGGCTCAAACCATCCTCCCACCTCGGCCTCCCAAAGTTCTGGGATTACAGAATGAGCAACTGTGCCTGGCCTGGAAAATTTTTTATAATTTTAGAGTGGGAAAAGTCTTTTTTAAACTAAATTCCAAATACAAAAGACAAGACAAATAAATTTAAGTATTAAACATTTAAATCTTTTGTATGTATATGGAAGAACATCCAAAAGGCAAAGAACAAAATGAAAAAAAAAAAAGGTGTAGAACACAGATGACAAAAAGCTAATGTCCTCAATATATAAAGAGCTTTTAAAAACGAATAAGAAAAAAATCCTTTGCCCATTTTTCTCTACTGATTTTTTTTTCTTAAAGTTTTGTTCAACCTGAACATCTTTTCATTGGGAAAAAATGCGGATGCCCAACAGTATATGAAAACACGTTCACCTGACTCATAACTTTAAAACTGAAAATTAAAACAATCATGAGACACTTAAAAACATCTTAACAAAGATTAAAGTTCAGTGTTGAAGATGGCATAAGAAACATATATTTTGAAACACTGTTGTAAGAGCATACATTGATGCAATCTCTTTCGGAGGGAAACTTGGCAATATCAATCACTTTTTTTTTTTTTACAGCTACACGAACTGGAATGGGATCTATCAAAGTTTTAAATGCACGTTAGCTTGCTTGACTCAGAACTTGTATACGCACATTTAGGAATTTATGTCACAGGTATATTCACATAGATGCACAATGATATCTATTTATGTATAATCCTTACAGAATTATTTATAATGGTAAATAAATGCAAACAACAAAACATCCATCAATAGGAGCTGGCTAAATAAATGATGGCTCTTTCACACAATAAAATACTATGCAGCCACCAAAAAGAATTAAATAGAACTATCTGTACTGATGTAAATAAGTGTCTAAGATACACTTGCAAGAAATATTAAGTATTTAAGTATTTCATTTATATGAACAATGAAAGTTTTTCATTTGTATGAGAAAATATAAAGGATGGACACACAGATGCATGTGCACGTGTGCGCACACACACACATCAGATGCTTGTATATGAAGATCCAGTGGCAGAACTTTGAGCCCTTTCCTCTGCTTTTGGGGGCATTATGGTGCTGTGGTAGGGATGCACTGCAGTTGAGATCTCCACCCAGATCCACCCAGCATCCCCTTGGGATAGCAAATATTCACAGTGCCCCTTTACTCTCCTGAAATTATGTCCATTAAGAATGTAGGTCTGTCTTCACATCTAATTTCAAATAAAATCAAAACAATGCCCCAGGAGGTAAATGAGATAAAAGCAAAGTTATGTATAATTAAATAATATGTACTTTGATATGTAAATACTCTGTATGTTTAAACTGCAAGACATAATGAAGGTGTCCAGGGCTTTCCCCGTGCACAGAATCACAGCGAATGCAACAGCCCCAGATATGGCCTTACACACAGGTATAGACTAGGGACTAATACTGACTTATCCTGCCAGCGTGATTTTACAAATAGGTGAGGAACCCTTGGCGAAGTTCCAAGTAAAACAAAGTACAGGCTTTGCTCCATTTACACGGTAGTTGCATTCCTAGAAAATTCAGGGTATATTAAGACCATGGAAATTGGAAGTTCACATTTATATGTAAATGAAGTTCAGTTCCAGATTCAAATACTTATAAACAGATTTCTCACCTACCTGAATGTTTGGCAGG
>NW_012110130.1:981117-986793 GCF_000951045.1 Mandrillus leucophaeus
ACAAAAGACAAGACAAATAAATTTAAGTATTAAACATTTAAATCTTTTGTATGTATATGGAAGAACATCCAAAAGGCAAAGAACAAAATGAAAAAAAAAAAAGGTGTAGAACACAGATGACAAAAAGCTAATGTCCTCAATATATAAAGAGCTTTTAAAAACGAATAAGAAAAAAATCCTTTGCCCATTTTTCTCTACTGATTTTTTTTTCTTAAAGTTTTGTTCAACCTGAACATCTTTTCATTGGGAAAAAATGCGGATGCCCAACAGTATATGAAAACACGTTCACCTGACTCATAACTTTAAAACTGAAAATTAAAACAATCATGAGACACTTAAAAACATCTTAACAAAGATTAAAGTTCAGTGTTGAAGATGGCATAAGAAACATATATTTTGAAACACTGTTGTAAGAGCATACATTGATGCAATCTCTTTCGGAGGGAAACTTGGCAATATCAATCACTTTTTTTTTTTTTACAGCTACACGAACTGGAATGGGATCTATCAAAGTTTTAAATGCACGTTAGCTTGCTTGACTCAGAACTTGTATACGCACATTTAGGAATTTATGTCACAGGTATATTCACATAGATGCACAATGATATCTATTTATGTATAATCCTTACAGAATTATTTATAATGGTAAATAAATGCAAACAACAAAACATCCATCAATAGGAGCTGGCTAAATAAATGATGGCTCTTTCACACAATAAAATACTATGCAGCCACCAAAAAGAATTAAATAGAACTATCTGTACTGATGTAAATAAGTGTCTAAGATACACTTGCAAGAAATATTAAGTATTTAAGTATTTCATTTATATGAACAATGAAAGTTTTTCATTTGTGTGAGCAAATATAAAGGATGGACACACAGATGCATGTGCACGTGTGCGCACACACACACATCAGATGCTTGTATATGAAGATCCAGTGGCAGAACTTTGAGCCCTTTCCTCTGCTTTTGGGGGCATTATGGTGCTGTGGTAGGGATGCACTGCAGTTGAGATCTCCACCCAGATCCACCCAGCATCCCCTTGGGATAGCAAATATTCACAGTGCCCCTTTACTCTCCTGAAATTATGTCCATCAAGAATGTAGGTCTGTCTTCACATCTAATTTCAAATAAAATCAAAACAATGCCCTAGGAGGTAAATGAGATAAAAGCAAAGTTATGTATAATTAAATAATATGTACTTTGATATGTAAATACTCTGTATGTTTAAACTGCAAGACATAATGAAGGTGTCCAGGGCTTTCCCCGTGCACAGAATCACAGCGAATGCAACAGCCCCAGATATGGCCTTACACACAGGTATAGACTAGGGACTAATACTGACTTATCCTGCCAGCGTGATTTTACAAATAGGTGAGGAACCCTTGGCGAAGTTCCAAGTAAAACAAAGTACAGGCTTTGCTCCATTTACACGGTAGTTGCATTCCTAGAAAATTCAGGGTATATTAAGACCATGGAAATTGGAAGTTCACATTTATATGTAAATGAAGTTCAGTTCCAGATTCAAATACTTATAAACAGATTTCTCACCTACCTGAATGTTTGGCAGGACAGGAGAGTTGTGAAGGATGAAGAAAAATTCTTTGCTGTGTGGGACTGTTGCACTGCAAGGCAGTAACACCCCTCAGGCAGGGAGACGCCCCCACAGATTTTCAAAACACTCTCTGTAGGTGCAGTTACCGACCCCATCCCCATTGAGAACTGTTAAACACCTTGAAGGAATGCCCCCAGGAGCTGTTGAGGGGCAGGGGGCTCTGTTTCACCACGTGGCATTTATCTAATTCCACCTGTGTTAGTGGATTGCTGACACAATGCAGAGCTCTTCAAGGGACAGTCGGAGCCTTCCGGCCCCACCTCTCTCCTTTTCCCCTCCCCACAAAGCCCAGAGCACTGTAGGTGCCCAGCTGGATGGTGAACCCAGCCCAGGGCTCTACCCGGGGTCTGGGGGACAGATGGCTTCTGTGCTGCTCTATCTCAGCCCTCACACTCCGGGCTGCTCAGGGAAGATCTCATTCGAGAAGGATATATATGCCACATTAAATATTAAGTTAAACACCTGCTCTACCAGCTAGGGCCACAGTTCCGAAACTGCTCACCATTTGCAAACTGGTGACATGGCCAGCCTGTTACTGCACTGTGAGCAGTTTGGGCCTGTCCTGATTGGGACTAATTATCTGCAGGTGTGTCATTGGGCCACAGGCCTGCTGATGGGGGAGCCACCATGCTTACCTGCCGGAGAGGACAGCGGGTAGGGCACCAGGCTCCCCACTTCTGCTCACCTCTCTACTGGTGAAGGACCTGGCAGACTTGCCCCTAGCTGGGTCCACCTGACCTTTTGCCTGAGAGAGTAAAGGAATGGGGCCAGACTGTATCTCGCCGGCCTCTTTCCCTGAGGACCATCTCTTTGCATCAGTAAGCTGGCATGTCAGGAGGAGACAGAGAGAGGCCTCTTGTGGGCCAACAAGTTTGGGAAACACTAGCCTGGTAGGTGATCTGGGCCTTGGGGACTGAGGCTCCCACTGGACACTGCCCCTTTTTAGTAGCGGAAATACCCACAAAGACAGACAGAATGGCTGCCGAGTCCCTGAGTCCACCTGCTCTGATTTGCAGCATACCTCAGGTTCAATGTTTGGAGCCTCAGTACCCAAAACTTGGCAGCCCAAGAAAGTCCACCCTCTTCTGGCTTTTCATCTGAGCAACAGCCAGGGCCTGAGGGAAAGAGCACTGAACAGGAGTCAGAGGAACAGGTTTCTGTCTGGACTTTGCACCTAACTGGTTCTGTCTTTGGACACATTGATCATCCTCTTCTCTCCAAGCTTGTTTTCCTATCTATGAAATAGGGGTGGTAATTCTGCCCCTGCCTCCCTTGACTGTTTCAAGGATAAAATGAGCCAGTGGAAGGAGGGGGATGAAGAGCCACCGAAGGGGCATCTGAGTGTATATGGGCAGTTGTGGAGAAGGAGGCTTGGAGGGGTTCAGGATCCAGCGTTGGCGAGTCCCAGCCTTCCTCAGAGCAGATGTTCTGACCATACCCGGGCAGGGTGGGAGGATACTGTGGTCCCACTCCTCACTCCACAGCTGGGGAGACTGAGGACAAGAGAGGGAAGTGACCTGCTCAAGGCCACATTCAGTGAGTGAGAGCTGGAGCCCCAGTTCCAGCTCCCCGAGGGCCCTTGCTTCCACAGCCTGCTGACATTATATGATTGAATGGACTAAAAAAATCCCAGTTCAAATTTCCTGGAGGCATCTCTTTTAGTGTGCAATTGAGAATGTCAGCAGGGAAGCCAGATTGCCGGAGCTGGAAGCCCACTTCACTGCATTCTAGCTGGGTAATCTCAGGCAAGTTACTAACTTCTGGGCCCAAGTTCCCCATCTGTAAAATGGGACAGCACTAGAGTTTTCTCACAGCTTCTGGCAAGGATTATGTGAGTGGTCCTTGCGGAGTGCTTAGCACAGTGCTTGGCACAGGGTAAACACCCCATAAATGGTAGTTATTACTATGTGTCTGGGCTCTTGTCCAGAGTCCCTTATCTCTGCCCTGGGGGCGTAAGACAAAGAGACATATGCCCAGTGACAGCTCTCTACGTGGGGATGCTCTCAGAAGGGTCCTGATCCCGCAGAAATCCACAGAAGGTGGTGGAGTCTTGGAGACGCCATCAGGACGTCTGACTGAGGGGCAGGGATGCAGAGCTCTGAATTTTTTCCACTTGTTTAGAGTCCCGGTGTCTATCATCAGAAGCAGGGACATCCACTGTGGGTTTGGGGATTTGGGGGAAACAGTAAACAGTGCATGGCATTGCTTTCAGCCTGTGAACCCACGGACTCCGGACCTGGGGCGTCTCGGGGGCTGGGGAGCCCAGGCTGGTTTCTGTGCATGGTGGAGGCCCTCTGCTGGGCTGAGTGACTGTGGGGTTTTCCTCCTCGGGAAATATGTTCTGCCTCCTCTGTCACTCTCCCCTCTGGCCGAGTGCCAGGCCGCTCCCAACAGCCATTTGTCCATATTTCCATGGGGCGTGCCTCCTTTGACCCTTTTATGAGCCTTTTTGAGGCTCATCAGATGTAACTAAATACCTCTTCTCTCAGAGTGGAATCATAATGAATAATGAAAGCAAAAATACAAGAAACGCCTTGTGTATCCAGGCTGCCAAAAGGTGCTGTGAAAAATTACAAGAGCTACAGTGCAGCATGATACCCTGCAACTGAGTGTCGGCCACGGAGCCGTCGTCGGAATTCCATGGAAGATGCTAGGCTGGCTATCAGAGTTGTTCTGTGGGCCAGGCATGCGGCTCATGCCTGTAATCCCAGCACTTTGATAGGTCAAGGCGGGAAGATCACTTGAGCCCAGGGGTTTGAGACTAGCCTGGGCAACATAGGGAGACCCCCCTCCCCATCTCAAAAAATAAAAAACTGTTTTGTGCATTGGAAAGGAGATAATATCAACACTTAGAGCTCACTGGGCTCTTGCTCTGTGCCAGGCTGGGAGTACCATGTGCCCCTGGTGGACAGTCCCTGCCCTCACTGGGCTTACCTGTGGGGCAGAGCCAGGCAATTTACAGTAAACACAGAATAAATTTGCAATGTAATTTTACCACGGCATGTGCTCTGAAGAAAATAAGTGGGAGAGAAGAGAGAGACTCAGGGAGTGGTACCCAGTGGGGTGGGTCTCTGTAAAATGGTGGTGTTTGATCTGAGATCTAAGTGTTGAGAAGCTTTTGTGGGGAGCTGCGGGAAAGGCATTCTGGCAGAAATTACAGCTTCAGCCTTTTAAATGTACAAGTGAATGAATGAATGAATGACATGCATACCCTAAAGGATGGGGCAGATTTCTCAGTTCTTTCTCTGCTGACAGCTAGGCTCAGCCCATAAATCAGGCCTCAAGGGCTCCTGGAGTTAGAGAAAAGCACAGAGGTTAGGCAGCCTGATTCTTCACACAGCCCGGGGTCAGTTCCACATCAGGGCTTGGTCACCTCTGGTGTTGGGGATTTCCCTGCCTCAAAGGCGAAGTCTCTTCCAGCAGTACTTACCCGGAGCTGTTCTCAGTTGAAGTGATTTCCTTTCCCACTGTCAGGCCAGAAACTGAGGTATCTATAAAGTCCAGGCGGACATCTATGCTTTGAACTCATAGACCAGGCACTGCCCAACACGTCCCTCAGCCTGGTGTGTGCCCCCGAGGTCCAGCCCAAAGGTGCTTTGACTTGCATAGAGTTTTTTCAAACTTAAAAAAAAATTAGACCTAACATTTTAACAACCAGAGGAAATATACCCCAATGTCCATCCATGGGGGCCCTGTTACAGACAGAATAGCTCATCCACACAACTGAGTGCGAAAGAAGGAGGAAGCTCTTCATATCGTCATAGGGGATGTAAATAATGTATCTTTGAGATACATTATTTATGAAAAAAGCAAAGTAAAGAAGAGTGTATACAGCATGCTGCCTTTGTGTAAAAAAGGGACAATGGGAATGCATATTTGTGTTTGTGAGAGTTAAAGAAACTCTGGAAAGATGCTCAGGACTTAACCATGTTTAAGCAGAGGGTATGGGGAGAGCACTTTTTACTGAGTGCTATTTACATTTTAATTTTTTGAACCTTAACATATCAGCTATCAAAAAGTTACATTTAAAAGTGCCTTAAAAATCAGGAGATTTGGGCCG
>NW_012110130.1:987173-988735 GCF_000951045.1 Mandrillus leucophaeus
GATTGCTTGAGCTGAGGAGTTCAAGACCAGCCTGAGTAACATGGTGAAACTCCGTCTCTACAAAAAACTGCAAAAATTAGCCGGATGTGGTGGTGCGCACCTATAGTCCCAGCTACTCGGGAGGCTGAGGCAGGAGGATCACCTGAGCCCAGGAGGTCAAGGCTGCAGTGAGCCACGATCGTGCCACTGCACTCCAGCCTGGGTGAAGGATCGAGACCCTATATCTAAAAAAAAAAGAATTAAAATGTCTAGCTTCTTTTGGAAAAACGGAAGACTTGGCCACCTTGGGTCGACATTCCCATGTAGCCACACTTGGGGAGAGTTGAGAAGTGGTTGCCCCTGTAGCTGAAGCAGCAAGCTCCTGTTTACCCCAGACCCCACCTGGCAGCTTAATCCACTTACCTTACCTCCTGGCCCCTGTGGGCACTGGGTTTTCAACCCTGTTCTAACCCGTCACCCCATCCTTCCTGTGTCCTCTTACCCTCATTCCTGCCCAATAGAAACCCCTCTCTCAAGCCAGGAAGGGCAGTCCACAGGCTCTCCAGCTAGCCTTCCCTGTCCCTGACCTCAGGCCTCTGCTCAGGCTATTCTGCCTGCTTGGGATGGCTTTCCCCAGTATCAGGTCAGTGTGCAAACCATCCACCGGGGAGGGCCTGGAGCAGCGAGTGCAAAGTTCTCAAGGATGTGCGGCAACCCAGCGTTTCATCCCAGTGTAGTGACATCACGCTCTCTCCAGACTGTGTTGTGGGCCCTTTGCAGTAGCAGTGGCTGCAGCATGAAAACTCCATATCCAAATTGGACTCTCTCCAGAGATACAGGGCTATTTGCATTCCAGAACGATTTGGGGGTGAATTCTATTGAAATTTAAAGTATTTGTTTTTTCACTGGTAAATAGACTCACAATTAAAGATTCTTGGATTCCTAGAAGCCTAGAATTTTGGAATCTTAGTTTTTGGAAGGCTACTCAGAGGTTCAGAGATGGCAGAGGTCTGATCATTTTAAAGCCGAAATGAAACTCAAGCAACTTCGTAAATAAAATGCATGTAGAAGAAAAATATGGTTTGCTTTTAGGTTAGCTCAGTGTTCCCAAGAAATATTTGTTGAATAAAATGAATTAATATTTGTGTAAAGTGCAGCATCAATTAAACAAATAATTTCAGTGGAAAGTACTCCAGTTGTTTCTGACCTTATATTTTATAGAATAAAAAACAAACGAAGCTGGACAGCCCTTCTGGTATTGCTCTCATAGATTTTTATACTTGTGAGTGGCTTGGGAGCCGACCCTTCCAAAGAGCCTTCAAGCAGGTCTCTGGGCCTCCAGCGTCCAGCCCACCCTGCTGTGATCCGTCTTCCTAAAACAGCGATTTCATTAGCTTGTTCTTGTGGTCAGAGATCCCCACTGCCTTGTCATTGTCTGGAGGAGAAAAGGTGCAAAGGACAGCGCCTGGGCAATTTGCAGAGTTTCTGCCATTCATCACCCATTCACTCATCTCTCCATTAAAACTGAACTCCTCCTTCACATCAGACGTCAGCCTAGTCTAGGTCCTGAGGGTTTTAGAGTT
>NW_012110130.1:989435-995237 GCF_000951045.1 Mandrillus leucophaeus
TTTCACCGGGTTAGCCAGGATGGTCTTGATCTCCTGATCTCGTGATCCACCCGTCTCGGCCTCCCAATGTGCTGGGATTACGGGCTTGAGCCACTGCGCCCGGCCTAATTTTTGCATTTTTTTGTAGAGACAGCGTTTCACCATGTTGCCCAGGCTGGTCTCAAACTGCTGGGTTCGAGCAATCCTCCCACCTTGACCTCACAAAGTGAATAATTCCTTTTTAATTGCAAAGTAATACATGTTCACTGTAAAATAAATTCAAATGGCACAGAAGTATGTACAGCAATGTGTCCCCACATCTCCTCAGTCTATTCCTAATCCATTCTGTAGATGTCATCAGAGTTGACGATTTGGTATGTATTCTTCAAGAACCTTTGCTGTGCATAAAGAAACATATCAGTATGTACACATACAGTTTATTTCCTGTAAATGGGTTCAAACTCTCTGCATTGTTGTTTAATTATTTTAAGGTTATTCATGTTTTAAGGACACTCTAGCTGTCTGTAGGTAAAGAGCTTCTACCCTGTCTAGTGAACTGGATGAACCAGCATGGACTTTTCTCTAGCCGTGTGGCTGACCAGCCCCGATCCTCAGGGCCAGGGGGCGAATCTCTCTCAGTATTTGATATGCAGGACTTCAGAGGTGAACAGGCCCAAGAAGGGCAGAGGGCAGGGCACCCTGATGTCCACAGGAGGCCCAGGGTTGTTGGCATACAGACAGCTGACTTGGAGCCTGGCTGTGGCCTCCCCCGTGCTGTGCGGGGAGGGGGGCTGCCAGGAGGACAAGGGGAAGCCATGGGGAGGAAGCTTTAGTTTAGTGAGAAGAAGCAGTTTGAACTCTCTGAAAGCTGAATAGGCTGCCTCAGGAGATAATAACAATGATAGCTAATGTTTAATAATAAGCATTTGTTATGTACTTTGGTTCATTTAATCTTTTACTCTTTAAAACATAGGCACTATTTTGGTCCCAAGTAACAGTTAAAGAAACCTCGTGAGTTCACACAGCTAGTAAGTGGTGGTATGGTTTTCTCCTAACTCCTCCATGGTCCTGCCTCCCTTCGTAGCAAGCCCCTCAAGCAGAGCTCTTTCCCGCTCACCGGTAGCACAGAGAGGCCGGTGTCCACCGGGGTCTGGGAAGCTGATCAAACGTGCAGTCCTGTGTACGGATGCTGGATCAGACTGCCTGGCTTTGAATCCCAGCTCTGCCACTTATGAATTGGTGACCTCGGTTTCTCAACATGTGTGGGCGTGTATGTGCACGCACCTCAGTCTCCTCATCTATAAAATGGGGATAGAACTCGCTATGTAGATGAAGTGAGTGGATAACTTGCAAAGCGCTAAAAGCCCTGCCTGGGCTTATTACGTGTGGCTTTGAAAATCTGGAGCTGGGGAAAACAACCTGAGTCAGAGAGTCAGACTTAGGGGTCCCCTGCAGAGGGGCTGGTGGGAGAGCTTGGGTGGGGGGTTGGGGGGGGATCTGTCCAGCGTGGAGCAGGTCTGACAGCTGCCTGTCGTGGATGTTCCATTGACCTCCTGCAGTTTCCAGTTGCTGCTGTAACAAACTACCCCAATCCCAGGGGCTAAAACAATGCAAATGTATTATTGTAAAGTTCTGGAGGTCAGAAGTCCTAAAATCAAAGAGTGGTGGGCTGCATTCCTTCTGGACGCCCTGGGGTAAAATTCGTCTCCTTGCCTTTTCTAGCTTCTAGAGGACACATGAATTCCTTGGCTCATGGCCCCTTCCTCCATCTTCGAAGCCGGCAGAGTAGCATCTTCTCTCCTCCTTGGCCTCTGCTTCTGCGGCCACATCTTCTCTCTGTGCCTCTGACCCCTTTGCCCCCGTTTCTAAGGACCCTTGTGGTTCCATTGGGCCCACATGGATGATGCAGATGCTCTCCACAGTGCACAGACCTTAATTTAATCACGTCTGCAAAATCCCTTTTGCCATGTAAGGTCACATAGTCACAGGTTCTGGGAATTAGGATGTAGACATCCTGGGCAGGGGAGAGGATATTCTTCTGTCTACCACGTCTCCAGGGCCAAATATAAAAGCCTCCTTGAGCGCCCTGCATCCCATAGTTCCCCGGATGACCCGTTGTCTGTGAGGGACTGGCCAGCTCTTTTGCTCCATTTCTGCCTGTTCTTTCTCCACTCTCTCCATGAGCATTGGCTGATTCTCACTCTGTCTCCTCCATCTGCCCCAATGCCGAGACAAGCTGTGCCCTCCCCAGGTGCCCAGAGTCGAGAGACTGGAGTATTGGTGCTGGATAACCCTAGAGATCACCAAGCACAACTCCGTCATTGAACAGATGGGGATGCTGAGCACTGAGAACTCAAGTTCTCCCAAAGTCAGACACCTCTGGAACCCATATCCCTTGACTCCTATTCTAGTGCTCTCTCCTCCATTTTGAACTCAGCCTTTGTCCTTGCAGAATGGGACTTTTTATTTTCCTCTCCTATTCTCCTTTCTCAGCCTGGTTGATCCACTGTCCTCTATCTGCCTATCTATGAAGCTGCCCAGCGGAAGCCTTTATCCAGGCCTGTCTTTTTGCCATCTTTCAACTCAGCCATGCCCAGTCCCTGACTCCAAGCCTTTGGTCTTGCTGGTTCCTGTACTTCAGATGCTTCTGTCATTTACCCAGGGGTGGCGGCAGTCTGCTGCGAAAGGGAGAGGGGGGCCTGACTTGGAGTCAGGATCACAGATCTTCATCCCAGCTCTGCCATAACTCCTGGTAACTTTGAGAATTCCCTTCCCCTCTGTGAACCTCAGTTTTCCCATCTGCCAAGTGGGAATTACAAATCCTGGCTCATTCTTACCTTGCAGGACTACAGTGAAGCACACATGAAAGAAAATGTGTGGTAATGGCCCAGAAGCTGTAAGGGGCTGGGTCCTCTCTTGTGAGCTCACGGAGAGCCGGCCACCTTGACTGTGCCAGGGTCCTGCCTGCCCGGCAGGAAGGTAAAGATGAGCTGGTCCAGGGCTTTGCCTGTAAAAGGATCTCACAACACTGCTGAGGGATGTAAGAATCAGGAGGCCTGACAGTCCCTGCCCATGTGCCTTCAGTGCATGTCTCCTTGGAGCAGTCCCCAAGTGCTGCCTCCTCCAGGAAGCCCTCCGCAATTACCCTACAGTCAGAAGTCATATTGCCCTTGATCAGCCCACCATTATGCCTGTTAGCCCATTGTGCCTTGATTTGTAATTCTTTGTGTCCAGCCTAAATTTCTCCTTAGTCTACAAGATTCTGAATTGTCTCTGCCTTCTCCAGCACAGCCTAGTGTGGAACTTGGAATATAGTAGGTACTCAGGAAGTATTTATTGAGTGAATGAATGGATGAATGGATGATGGATGAATTAATAAACCAGTGCGCTGTCTACTATGATTGGTCATTACTAATTGCCCTGCACTCCACTCTTCTAGGTCATTGTCAAGGTTATTGACATGATTCAGACACTCACATACATATCTTTGATTAGCATAAAGGCACATTTGAATTCAAGATATTATCATAATTATTATTTCTTCCCAACTGCATTAGCTTCTACCGGTCTGCTGCCCCCTTTTTTTTTTCTTGGCCATGTTCACAGCTCAGGGAAAAAAATCTCTCTCTAATGTATCTCTATTAGCTTTTATTTTCATTATCTGTGAGGCCATAGAACTTCTACTCCCACCCTGAGATCATCTATAAATGTTTGGTAAGGCTGTTTCTGGCATGAATGCTTAGGGGCACCTGCTGCCTGTCTGGATGAACCTGTCCAGAAAAGTGTTTGCCTTTTCAGACCCATTGGTTCCTTTTGTATGCCTCTGTGAACCCAGATTCAGGATGGGGTCACATGCCCATCTTAAGGATAGTGTGGCCAAGCAGCCTATTAAGGGGGTTGTAGGATAGGGATTTAGGGAGCTCTTCCCCCAGAGCTGGTTTCAATCCTGAACAGCCAGAGAGGCAGGCCCAAGCTAGACTCCCATGAGCCAAGAGTCACCAGCAGGAGTCATAGCTGATGCTCCCATCCACTCCCTCTGCACCATGCATTGTTCTAAGCACTTGACTTATTAATAGCTTGTCTAATCTGCATAACAACCCTTTTGTGGGAGTCACTCTTCTCATCTTCATTTTACTGGTGCAATAACTGAGGCACAGAGACGCATAGAAACTTGCTCAAGGTCACACAGCTTGTAAGTGGTGTAGCCAGGTTTCAAATGCAGGCAGGCAGACTCCAGAGACCACGCACTTGACCCCTGAGCCACACTGTTCTCATAAAGCCTGGTGAGTCATGGCAGCCTGGAAGGGTGCCAAAGAAAGTCTGAGTTGGACAGACCCCTATCTGAAGAACAGAACTGATAGGTGGATCTTAGGCCATGTGTAGGGGCCGGGACTGATGGGGCTTCTTCGGTGATATCTGGTTGAAGGGCAGTGGGTTGACTCAACCCTGAAAAGTTGGCATCCCCTTGGGTTAGCCTCCTGCTCAGACAGACCTCATGCAGCCTGACCAGGCCTCAGCAGGCCCTGGGTGAAGGTTTGGTGGGTGAATGGGCAGACACAGCAGGTGATTGTTCCTTCTTTCTTGGGAAACATGCTGTATATTCTCGCATGTTCCTGCCTGGGCCAGGCCACCTGGACACGTCCGAGCAGCCTCAGGGCTCTCAGCCCCTGCAGTGCAGCCTCCCAGCCCCCAGGCTGTGTGTTGTCCGTTGTGGGGAGCCCTGTGCTTCAAGGAACTCCCCACCTAGACCAAAGCTTTCTTCTGTTCTTTTGCTTTCCAGCAAAAAATAAAAGCATAAGAAAGATAATTGTCACTACTTAAAAACAAATATTTTAGAGATGGGGTCTCACTATGTTGCCCAGGCTGGTCTCAAATTCCTGGGGTCAAGTGATGCTCCCACCTCAGCCTCCTGGGTAGCCAGGACCACAGATGTGAGCCACCCTGCCCAGCCAACTGCTTTTCTTAAATAGACTTTCTTCCTCCTTCCCTGGTCTGGGAGAGAGAAGGCCAAGTGCCAGGGTAAGGGTCATGCCATTTAGGTCTGGTTCTCTTCAGGAACAAGTCATGAAGTCGCCAGTTCTTCACACCCGCACCCCACGGGGTTCCTACTTTCTTATCCTCCATTGCCTGGCCTGCCTGGGAGGAGGAAAGATGCCAAGTCCCAGTGGTGAGGGGTGGGGAACCTCAGCCCAGGCCCTGGGGCAGGCCAGCAGGTGTGATACAGATATGATCCAGGTGGCTGGATTTGGGGGAAGGGGAGGGGCGGGGCCAGAGGCTGCACTTAGGGCTCTGGGCAGCGACTCTTTTCTAGCTGGACTGGCAGCCTTATGGGGTCTTTCACAACCAGTAATATCAGCCCTGGATGTTGTCATTGCTCAAAAGGTGTTGCCCGAAAGAAAACTATGGTTGGCACAAATAGCCATCTGTGCCAACGTGCGTGGGGGTAGATTTCTAACAGATACCTGTGGCTTCATTATTTTAAAATCCTTCTTGTGCTAATAAGGCCGATGGAGTAAAAGGCCCTGGTGGAACCCAGCCTAAGGCCATGGAGCCAGGGTGTGGCTCCCCATCCCCCCAATACTCTCTACCTGGGTCCCGCAGCCCCATTTTGGTTCCTCTCCACCTGGGCCCACAGGGCCTCTAAGGGCTGGGCCCATCAATGGCCTCGTTTCTCTGTGGCCTGAGCACACTTCCAGCAGGGACGGGCTCTGCCCACGGCACCCTCCCGGATGAATCCCTTCTTTGACCTTTGTAATTATTCCTGTTCAATCTTCCTTCGTGTTTTCTTCCTCCTCCCTTTTTGAGGTGCTCAACTCCTGCACT
>NW_012110130.1:1002462-1007616 GCF_000951045.1 Mandrillus leucophaeus
TGTTCTGAGGGTCAAATGAAATCATGCACATGGGTTTCTAAGCTAGGTTCTTGGCTCATCAAAAGTGCTCAGTAAATGTTTTTAAAAGGTGAAACAATAAGGAGAGGCATGTGACAGATGTCACAGGCGCACAACGGGGGCCACTTCCCAAGGCTGGGTGGGAAGGCTTCCTGAGGGAGGTGACACCTGAGCACACGGAAGTGAGCAGGAGTTAGCCAGGCTGGGGAAACAGGCCAGGAAGAGCATTCCAGGCAGAAGGAACAGCATGATAAAGGGTGAGTGAGGAAAGCAGCTGGAGATGAGGGAGGGGCCAGGTCCCCGAGACTGCCAAAGACATGGGGGCAGACCCTGCAGGTGCTGTGAGGGAACTGGAATCCCCAAGGGAATCTCTGTGGGGTCCTGACAGAGGGTGGACGTAAGAATGAGACTCGCTGGAAGACATGACCTGCTTCAGGTGGCTATAAAAGCCCAGGAGAGAACGGATGAGGACCTGGACCCAGACTGTGGAAAGGGGGATGGAGGAAACGTTTTGAGGGGCGGAACTGGTAATAGTCACTTCTAGGGAACAGGTGGGAGGCCATCGACGATGGCTCCCCTTGTTGGAGTTTGGGGGACCTGGGAGATAATGGAGATAATGGAGCCAGTGGGTGAGATGAAGACCATGGAAGAGCTGGTTTGAATATTTGACCTTGGGGTACCCCAGGGACACTCAGGTGGAATGTCCGGAGGGCAGTGGGGGCGGGCTCAGGGCTGGAGGCATGGACATAGGTGGTGGAAGGATGTGATCACTCATTCGAGAGCTTTAGACAAGGACGATTGGGAGGAGCAGAGCTGGAGAGGGACTCTGGGAAACCAGGGTGGCTGAGGAGGAGGACGCCATGGAGGAGGATGCCATGGAGAAACCCGGAGCAGGGGAGTGAATGGTGATCGACACGCCCACCACAGATGTGCTCCATCTTGGAGGCTGTGGCAGTCACAGGACTTCCTTGTAAACAACAGAATTCTCTCTGGCTGGTTAAGCGGAAAAGGGATTTTCTAAGGATGTTAGGACGCTCAGGGTCTCCAAGGGGGCCACAGAACCAGGCTTGGAGGCTTGCCAGGCATAAAGCCTGGCCCATGCTACAGGACTACACTGTGGAGCAACCATGCCGTGGCCCGTGGACGCAGATGCTTTGGCTCACACAACCTTCGCTGGGCACCGGATGTCACCACTAGGACCTCGGCCTCAGCAGATGGACTCCATGTGGTGCCTGCTTCTTTGTGTCGCCAGCTTCTGAATTAAAGACTCACACACATGTCTACTTGGGGGACCCAGAAATATGCCTGCGCCCTTGCTGCAAGGGAGTCTGGGAAATCACGTCTCTGACTTCAGCCTCAAGAAGCCTGAACTCTTAAAGTGGAAAATGCCCCAAACAAAAGAAGGATGTTCGGTGATGTCAGGAAGCCAAAAATGTTTGAAGATTTAGAGAGTGAGCAGAGAGATCCAAGGTAACAAGGCTGGAAAGAATCCATTGGCTTTGGTAGTTAGGAGGGCCTCGTTCTTCCAGCCAGTTATCTCCCACAGCCCATTGTTTCCACAGGATTTGAGGCAGCATTAAATGAAAGCCCAAGGGCATCTGTACAGGGGCCAGAAACCACCTGAAGAAAGGAGGAGATGGTTGCACTGGATTTGGGATGGGGCTTGCAGCAGTTGAGCCCTGAAGCTCCAAGAAAGCCCTAATGAGGAGAGGACGAGCTGGACCTAATGAGCTGGACCAGGAGGCCATGGGGTGGGGGCTGTCCTTCAGGACTTCAGTGAGTTGCAGTGGATGCCTGGACTGGGGAAACAGTAAGGGAGAAGAATGAAGCAAGGACCTGGTGGCCCGGCCCCAACCCTATAGTCCTGGGGGTTGGCTGGCAGGCATTTCCCTTTGGCTAGCCCTTGGGTAGCTTCTGGCCTTTGGCTGGTGGCTTTTCTCAGTGGAGAGGATGGAAACTAACACCAACTGGGCTCAAAGAAAAAGCCTCCTGTCCTTATGGGCACAAAATCCCTAGCACTGAGTGCAGGCTGGACTCAGAGGAGTAGCCTGGTAGATGTTTTCTGAGTGAAAGAAAGAATGAGCCTAGGCATTTGTTTAGCTTCAGCTCTGTGCCAAACATGGTGATGGGCACCACAGGGAAACAGAGGTGAGCAGGACATAGTCCCTGCACCAGAAGGGTTAGGTCTAGTGTCTTCTACTAGACAGCTGTCCCAGCAGTCTGACACGTGCTGGGCTGTGGAGCTGTGTGCAGCGTGGCTCTGAGAGCACTGAAGAGGGAGCATGGGACTGTGGGGGACAGGACCAGGGCATTTGGGGGATCTTTCACAGGAGATGACATTGGTAGTGTTTGCCCAGCGCCCGCCAGGAGACTGTGGCAACATTTGCTAAGGCATGGAGGCCAGTTGGGGGAGAGCAAGCCATTTAGGGCTGTGGTACTGGTGGGGGTGCTGGAACCTATACCACCCTAGTAGAGATGCTTGGGAAAAGGCAGGAGGAGAGGGCATGAGGGATCTGGACTTGATCCAGAGGTGATGGGGAGCCGAGGAGTGCAGGGTCCTATGGATCAGAGGTGGCTGGAGCCAGGCAGCGGTTCAGTTGGGCTGCAGTGTCGATGGGTGTCTGCAGTGCGGCTGGAGTTGGCTGTGGATGACACCCCCAGACCCTGCCCCAGGCGTGTTAGTGGGAGAGGCTGGGCCAGTGGGTGCCTGGATGTTCGGGTCAGGCCTTCTTGCCCAGGGGCGCCCCCACAGCCTGCTGGTTGCCCTCATTATGCCCCTCATGTGGCGAGGAGAGCCGGGAGCTGCAATCAAGATGCCGGGTGCCTCCTGCTGGTGTGCGGAGAGCAGGCAAACCACAAGAGATCCCATCTCGCGCATAATGTGCATCCGAGGACAAAATTAGATTGAGAAGTAAATGGAGCCGAAAATTTCCGAAGCATTTCCCGTCAAGAAGCTGTTTGATTGCATGTTTTAATTCTCCTAGTCCTCCTGCCCAGTGAGCTTAAATTTGGTGGGGGTGGCTGGGGCAGAAGGAGCCTGTGATGGGAGGGGTTGCTGGGGTCCTAGGGCCTGGAGGCCAGAGGGAAGAAGAGAGACCCTTTACACATGTGAATGCAGACCCCACGCGCCTCCTTCTCCAGGTGATGTGGCCCAGACCTCAGACAACCCTGTGAAGACAGCGCCACTAGCCCCAATTTGTAGACAAGAAAACTGAGGAGCAGAAATTAACCTGCCTGAGGCCACAAAAATAATATGCAGTTGGCTGGGCTGGCAAGCACTGGCCTGTGGAACTTTAAAACTAAAGCTCATACTAAGTTGGATTGCATGTTTGAATGTTTCTATTTTCTTTCTTTTCTTTTGTTTTAACCAGAGAAGACTACCTTATTCCTCTTTCTCATTCTCTTTCCTTTCCTCTCTCCATCCTCCATTTCCAAACCCAGGAACAAATCATGGGAGGCAGCACAACGGGCATTGTTCCTATTTTCAGGTTTGTAGAGTGAGACTCATCGAGGCACAGGCATTTGCTGGTAGCACAGAAGGAGAAAGTTAGTGTCAAATTCTGTAAGTCGGATTTCTGTGTGTGTTCCCCCGACCGGCAGGCTCAAGGACGGCTCAGCTCCATCTCCTGGGCTCCAGAGACATGGCTGACTCTGGCCAAGTCTGCAGAGCCCAAGAAGATGCTGGCATTCTTAGATCTACTCACAAAAGAAAGTGTTGTAATTCTCTTCATCAGGGGCATGAGCACCTGGACTACTGGAAGAAAATTGAGAATCAGTTTCTGGAGCTTGAGAGGTGTTCTGTGAAGACAGAGGGAAGGGCAGGAAAGCAACAGAGAAAACCTGGGAAAGGGAACCTGGATCGGGATCCATACTGGGTCCAGGACCCAGATCTGGCTGTGCACAGCCCTCTGGGCAAGACCCTGCCCTTGCGGGAGTTTCTTCTCACCTGCCAAATAGGCAATTAGTGATTTTTTTTTTTAACAACTGTTAAGGTTTTGTGTTTTTCTTGCTTTTGTGTGTGTATATGTGTGTGTGTGTGTGTGTGTGTGTGTGTGTGTGTGTGAAGAAACTTTTATTCAGATGAATCTTCCTGGGAAGCTTGATGTAAACTAGTTAGAAGTGAGGTTCACTGGTTGAAAGAGTGGGAGCTCCAGAGGTCCCTGAGGTCCCCCTGGAGACTCAGGGGAACAGATCTACCCCTCCCCCAAACTGGTTGACCTTTAGCATCCTTGGAGCTCCGGTGCTCCCTGATCCACAGCAGTTTTCGAGTCAGCGTGAAGGCAGCTCACAGTTGCATGTCCTCTGCTCAGTCCAGCTCTCAGTTCCTACCTCTGGGCCCACAGCCCTCACACCTTACCCACAGCTGCTGCCTGGGCCCGAGGAAGCTTAGACTGAGTCCAGGCACATCTGCCCCTCGAGGCTCACAGGAGGCAGCAGTCAGAGGCCCACTGCACTGCCTACCCTGCCCCAACTCAGCCCGAATCTCCTTCTAGGTCCTCCTGAAGGAACCCTACACACTGAGGCCCTGTTTCAGTGCCTCCTTCTCCAGAAGTCTGCAGTCTGACTGCAGGAATCGAATCTCAGATCTGCTCTTTGCTACATGTGAGAGCTTGAGCAGGACCCTTCACCTCTTGGAGCCTCAGTTTCCCCATCTATGGACAAATTGAACCCAGGCCTGATTGGCTCTTGTACCTGTCCCCACGTGGAGTTCCCTATTTAACGGCATCCCTACCCCTGCACGGCACAAAGCACTTTCACTTCCGTGATCCATTCTGGGCTCTGATTGCCCACAAGGAAGTCAGGGCAGGGGCGATCAATGATGTTTTACAAAGGGGAAACCGAGACCCAGAACCCGCAGTGGCTTGCAAGCAAGAGCCTGAGCTAGGCTGGTGACAAGCAAAAGCAGCCGGTGATTCTGTGAGATAGTTCAGCCCTGGCACCTGATCTGCTTCTCAGGGAAGGGAGGGCTGGAGAGGGATGGGCTGGCACTTCGGTAGCCTGCAGCGCCAGCCCAGCAGCACAATTTAATGCATGTTCTCAGCAGCACATTAATTTGCTGTGCACCCTGGGAGGTGCCTCTGTGGGATGGGCTTGGTTTTCCTTGGCAAGCAGTGCACCTTCTCAGCCTGCCTGTCT
>NW_012110130.1:1007666-1009854 GCF_000951045.1 Mandrillus leucophaeus
CAAGCAAAAGCAGCCGGTGATTCTGTGAGATAGTTCAGCCCTGGCACCTGATCTGCTTCTCAGGGAAGGGAGGGCTGGAGAGGGATGGGCTGGCACTTCGGTAGCCTGCAGCGCCAGCCCAGCAGCACAATTTAATGCATGTTCTCAGCAGCACATTAATTTGCTGTGCACCCTGGGAGGTGCCTCTGTGGGATGGGCTTGGTTTTCCTTGGCAAGCAGTGCACCTTCTCAGCCTGCCTGTCTCGTATGGGCCTCCTTGCTGCTTGGTTTGAGGAAACAATTGGAGGTGTAGGAGCTGGTGTTGCAAAATATCAGCGTTGTCTGGTTAGACTTTCTTGGTTCCAAGCCTGGCACTGTGACATTGACTATCCCGTTGCCCCCTGGACCAGCCACAGCAATGGTTTAGGATTCATGATGGGCCTCAGTCCCTTTACAAGAAATCAGAAGCCTATCAGAGGCTTGGATACTTACCTATTGACTTTTTCTTAAAATAATATGAGCTGTCAGCCAGACCTGGACAAAGGGCAGAGAAGCCAATAACTGTGGATTCCTCCTGTCTCTGCAGCATTAGCTGATCTCCCCTGGTGGGTGGCCTGGGTTGGGCATCGGGTGCACAGGTGAGGACATTTAGAGAGGAGAGGGGACCTGCCTGAGGGCACAGTGAGGAAGTGCGGGGCTTTCTGATTCCTAGTCCAGGGCTGGCTGTGCCTCCATGGGCTTTGCACTTGGTCCCGCAGCCCTGATCTTACCCCTTGGCTTCAAAAGTCCAGTAGTCCCTCCCACCATGCCTGACTTCATTGCAAACACATCCTAGATTCAAGCTCCAGGAAGGACTTTTTGCCCAGTGGAACTTGGTGGCTAAGAGCACAGACTGCTAGGGTTTCTAATCCTAGAAACCCCCGACCTGTCTCATTTTCTGCTGGTGCAACCATGGGCAAGTTACTCCACTTCTCTCAGCCTCTGTTGCCTCCTCTGTACATTGGTGGCAGTAACAGACATTGGAGGTAATAACTGACATTTGGGAGGACTTACATGGGCCTGGTGTCTGCCTAAGTGCTTTACATGCATTGAGTCTTGAATCCTTTTAAACAGTCTAAGGAGGTATTATCTCCATTTTATAAATGAGAACACTGAGGTGTAATCTTGCCCAAGGTTATAGAACAACTAGTAATTTTAATCCAAAGAATCTGCTCCAGACCTTTTGCCCTTCATTGCTAGGCTGAGCCTCTTAACAATGACAATAATAATAGTGATCATTTCTACCTCATAGGACTGTTCTGATGACTAAATGAGGTGATACAAGTAAGGCATTTAGAAGAGTTTCTGGCACATAGAAAGAGCCCAGTGCTGGCCACCATTCTTCATATATCGCATTCAGCGGATTCGGCGGCATACACAGGCGTGGGGGTGAACCGCTCCAGAGGCCTCTGCGTTTATGCACAGGCCTGCTTCCCTCTGTGTCTCTCGTCTCCTGCATTTTGACCCCATGTTTTATTCGGACCCCAGAGCTGGCAGAGGCTCAGCAGAAATGAAGGTGTGTGGTAGGGAGGTGCAGCGAGTGTGAGTGGGCCATGGGCACCAGCCTACGTGTGTTCCCAGAGCTGTCTCACTCACTCGGCCCTTGCCACCACTCCATCAGAGAAGGGCTGTTGGGGTTCCCCTTCCTCCTCCCTTAGACAGATGAGGAAAGGAAGGCGGGGTCACCTGCCCAAGGTCACACAGCTGGTAAGTGGCAGAGCTGGGATTTGAGCCCTCAGAGCCCATGCTCTTACCTGCGTGTGTAAGCAGTGGGGAGCCATCGAGGATTTCTGACAGCAGCTCGATGTGAACAGAGCTGCACTTTCAAAGCCCGACCTGGCTTTGCTCTCGGGATGGACTGAGGGTGGCTGTGGAGCAAAGGAGGCACGGTTAACAATGGTGGCCTTATTGAGTGTTCACTCTGTGCTGGGCGCTGTGCTAGGGGCCTTACCTATATTTATTAATTTAATCCATGCGACAGCACTGTGAGGAAGATAGGATTGTCCTCATTTTATAAATGCAAACCTGACACACAGAGAGGCAAAATGATTTGCTGGAGATCACATGGCCAGTGAGTGTGGAGCCAGGATCTGAGTGGAGACCACCAGCCCTGTGACTTTTGTCCCATCGCACACTGCCTACCATCACACACGGCCCCCTTTACAAAGAT
>NW_012110131.1:0-3015 GCF_000951045.1 Mandrillus leucophaeus
CTAAAGTTAAAGCAGAGAGTGAGCATTGTTCAGTTTCTAAGGTGATGGAAACCTCAATGTTTATTTTAGTCTACGATTCTAGAGCTAAGTCAAAGTCTTGACCCTTCATAAGAGTTTAACTTTATAGAAAACTTTTCCATACTAATATTACTACTATTACTGCTACTACTTCTATCGCCACGACCAACAACAGCTTGCCATAATCCCTTATTGAGTATTCATTACATGTCTAGAACTGTGCTAGTTCCTTTGCTTTGATGATCTCCAGTCCTCCCAATTATTCCCTTTTTGCAGTCTAGGATACTGAGGTTCAGAGAGAGAAAGGAATTTGTCCAATGTCTCATAGCTTGTAAGTAGTTGAACTAGGATTCAAACCCAGGTCTGTCACCAAAGCTCATCATTTTTCTACTCAAATGAGATAATACATACAGTATCTACCACATCTTAAGCACTTGATCAAAGAAGGCTACTATTCCTACCACCACTCCCACATCATGCTGCCATTTTCCCTCTGGTTTCATATGGGGTCCTCCAATGTGTTAGTGCACTAACTTGACCACAGTGGTAGGAAATTTGCTGGAGGATTTGTTCTGTTCAACAGTCTTAAAACTGCCATGTATTTCTGCAATGACCCCTCACACACAATGTTTGTCAAGATAAGTGGCAATCTCTACTTCACAGCCCACATGAAAATCTGGCCCACAGTCGGCCCTGCTGACTGGGAGGCTGTTTCCCTGGCTCATCGATTCTGAGGTCAGCCCAATTGGCTCCAAGCCTCAGAGCCGCAAGGATGACACACAGGAGAAATATGCACTCATTTTCCCCTTGTGAGCTGCCAGTCCTCCTCGAGCTGCCTGAGTCACGGAAGTTCCCATCCCTCTGAGTCTGAATCCTCATTGAAGGGCCCACAACAAAGCAGCTTCACTGGGGGTGTGTTCAAGCCATCTTGTGGAAACACTTGCACCAGCATTATCAATCTCCTGCCTCCTTCATATGGGTTCCTTTTACACAACAACAGGCTAGCTGTGCTAAAGAATGTCACATAAAAGCCTTGTGAGAGCTTTGCCATATGCAGGCCAAATTAAATTAAGGGGCATAATCCTCACCATTGTATTTATCAGCATTAAAATGGGGGATTACCATCATGGGAACAAAGCCCCACAACATAAAAGACTATTTCCATTCTGTCACTCACTGTACACAGTTACAGGCTCACATAGGAAGTGAAGCAGAGAAGCATTACCCCAACCACTCACTTCTACTTTCAACCTGAGGTTTCCTTCTCTCCAACCAAGTTAACCCTGTCCCATTATGCACAGATGGGAGCACCTTTCCCATGAGGCTTTCTCCCAAGACCTGGGTGCTGGAATTTTCTTCATCAATCACAGGGTGACAGTTAAAACAATCAGGGTGTATTTCTCAGTGGGTGGTGATTTCAGATTTAAACAATGACAGGTATGGAGACAATGTGGGTAGAGAGAAAATGTCCTGGACTAATTATTTGGAGCCTGGAGCCATGAGAGGCAGCAGAACGTACCAGTTAAAAAATGAGTGCTCTGGTCAGAAGGCCCATGTTCAAATCCTGATTCTGTCACTTTACTGATTAAGTAACATTGGCAAATTACTTGTAATCTCTCAATGTCACAGATTATAAAATCTGTACCTTTCCCATAAAGTTGAGTAGGATAATGCGTGTAAAACACTTAGCACAGGCCAGGCACTGTGGCTCACGCCTATAATCCCAGCACTTTGGGAGGCTGAGGGGGACGGATTGCTAGATGTCAGGGGTTCGAGATCAGCCTAGCCAACATGGTGAAACCCCATCTCCACTGAAAACACAAAAATTAGCCAGGTGTTGTGGCACACGCCTGTAATCCCAGCTACTAGGGAGGCTGAGGCAGGAGAATCACTTGAACCCAGAGGGTGGAGGTTGCAGTGAGCTGAGCTCACGCTATTGCATTCCAGCCTGGGCAACAGAGTGAAACTCCATCTCAAAAAACAAAAACAAAACCACTTCGCACAGTGCCCAGGAAGTTGCTAATGAATACCAATGTTAGTGGTTATTATTGTTGGAGATAGAAGATCTGAATTCAAAGCCCAGACCCACCATTTATTCTCTGTGGGACCCTGCATAACCCTGTGATTCCCTGACTAGCTGATGGGGGGCAGGTGCAGGTAGATCTGAAACCAATCCAGCACTGGTCTCTGAGATAATGTTTATGAGCTATTTGCCTTAGCTTTCCCCAGGTTCGGTTTATCTGTAATATAGAGTGAGTAACACCAACCCAGAAGGCCAGTGTGAGAATTACATGAGATAAAATGTGGAGAAAAAAAAAAACTGGCATAGCAATAAGTGCTAACAATAAATCTGAATGATCTCAACACTTCCCTGCAGTTCTTATTTGCAGCAATATTTCTTGACATGTATGGATCTTCCTTATGAACTCTTCCCTCTGATTTTGCCCTCCCTTCATCTTTCCCTGGTACCTGTCTGCTCCCATACTGTTTCTCCAGGACTCTTGAGGCAGACTTTGCTGGTTGCTTCCCTCTTCCTTTCTTCTTGCCTAATCTCTCAACCTCCTTTGCAGCTTTCCTGCAGAACCACCACTGCAAATTCTGGCCAATCATATGCAAGAGAAGTCTCCTGGGTGACTTCTGGGAAAGATTTCCCTCCTAGCAAATGGAGTGAGACTCCTGAGAAGAATCCCCTTTCCATCTGCTTCCTTCTTCCTGCTCCAGACACTGCCATGTGAGGAAGTGATGCTCAATGTTGCTCCAGCCACCTCGTGGCCTTAAGTGGGGGTCTCACTGACATGCCGAGAACAGCAAAGAAAAGAAATGCAAGGGGCCTGTGTCTTGACATTCCTGAATGGTTGACCCAGCCCTGGAACTTCTGTCTTTGGATATTTTGTCTTGAGAGATCCTTGAATCTATGGGTTGAAGGTCTGTTACTCCCACCGAGAACATCACAAGTGACACAATCCAGCTCTCTTCTTACTCTGCCCACCCCAAACC
>NW_012110132.1:0-2150 GCF_000951045.1 Mandrillus leucophaeus
GCATCAGTATGAGTAAAATGGTGAGGGATGATGAAGAAACATTATTGGGATTGCTGGACTTTGGTACTTAATCTACCATCACACCTAAACCTGCCAATGAAAAGTGAAAGGGAAATATGATTAAATACAGAAAACTTGCAGGTAGTAGTATGGCCAGAAGTAGATACAATCATCCCTCGGTATCACTGGGGGATTGGTTCCAGGACCCTGCTTCGAATACAAAAACCTGTGGATTCTCAAGTCCCTCATATTAAATGGATTCTCAAGCCCCTCATATTAGTACAGTATTTATGAGTGAAAGTAATGTATGATTTGTCTCCATCCAACTTGAATATATTTTAAAAATGAGCATGATGTCCGAATGGAGGACTCTTTCTTTACCCAAACCACTGGAAAAGACTGTGCCAATCTTCTCTTCATCCAGTTTTTAATTGGACCTGCTAGATGGGAGCCCTTAGAATTGCTTAAGCACATTCAAATGATTATTTTAAAACAATACAGGATGGGGGGTTCAGTTTTAATTAAGAATAGGTTGGAGGAAGAATTTCAGTTTTAATTAAGAATAAGTTAGACACAGTCATGTTAATGTCCATGGATTCCTTGTTTAATAATCCAGTATGGCCTAGAAGAAAACTTGGTGGATCCTGGAGATTAATTAGAGAGGACTGAATAAAATCATGCTTCCAGCAGCATCAGCTGTGCCCAAGATGGCATCACATTCAAGCTTTGCAGAAAGCTAAAAAAGAGTAATAATCTGTTATCTATTTGCCTAAAACCTTATTTTCTAACTCTATTTAGGGAGAAAATCGAAGCTAATATACATTCACATGGGATGGATTCCAGTATACATTTACCATGTTCCCATAAAGTTATTGAAATTCTCCTTTTTATCACGACACTTGGCAAGAAGATACTTAGATCTGATCAACTGGAAAGTAATATTATTAATTGCATTAATAACATAATATTAACTCAACTTGAAGACCTAGCAAAGATCGAATTACTGTATAATGCTTGTTAATCATATGAGGCTGATTAACCCAACTAAAGAACAGGGTCCAGGGGAAATGGTAAAATTCTTAGACATCACTTGGACAGGGGAGATTAGAGGCATCCCTCAGACAACCAGAAATAAGTAATTGTCTCTGTCAGCTCCAAAATGAAAGCAAGAGGTGCAAGGAGTGTTGGCTTATTAATGTGGTGGAGAAACGGCATACCCCTGTTAAAAAGTTATCAGGAAAAAAGCTAAATTTGACTGAAGTTTTGAGCAAGATAATACATTTGGAATTTTTTTTTTAAGGTTTTTTTGGAAATTTAAAAGCCCTTGTAAAGCCCTGTGGGGCCTCAGGAGTCCCAAACATAAATGATTTGGGAAGTTTCTGCAATACACAGTCAAGCCCTGCTGACTGGAGCCGCAAAAGCCTGTTCCTGCCACCTAGTGGCTACCTGTGGAATTTCATAATAAAAAGCTACCTGGCCGCAGCTTGAAGTAGCAACCATTTAAAAGGAAATTGCTAGCTCGTTACTGGGTTTTAGTTGAAACTGCTTTTCTTACCGAAGGACATAAAATTATTTTAAAACTCATAACATCCTGTTTATATCATATTACCATTCCAACAAGAAATAAAATGCACAGAATTCCCTCCTTGAATGGAAAGGAGATACTCAAGGATGTGTGATGGGGTTATCCAATGCATACATAGTCAGGTGACTGACAGGTCACCGTAAATTTGGTTCCCCTGAGGAGCTGGTTAAACCTATAGCTGAATAGTCCCCTCTCTCTGGTCAGTTGTCAAGGCAGCAGTTTGGCTTACAGATGGTAGTTCAAGGGTAAAGGGCTGGCCATCAACCTGGGAAGCAGCAGCTCTGGGATCAGTTAGTGATTGCACGTTAGATGAAAAGACAAAAAATAAATCTGTCCAAGGCTAAAATTGACTGATGTTTCTCATGGCATCAAAGAAAAATAGATACTAACAATACTGGTATGGCATAGATGTTTACAGCTTTTACTGATTCTTTTTCAGTTGCCTGAAATATTGACAGGAAATAGAATTTAGAAAAGGGACTTAGGGAGTTAGATGATAAGTTCCTGGATGATATTTAAAAAGGAAAATCAAAGAATCTAGTGTGGTGCACTATTGTGGAAAACT
>NW_012110133.1:0-1322 GCF_000951045.1 Mandrillus leucophaeus
GTGTATGCATGAATGTGTGGACATCATTTTGGCTTGACTTTTAGCTACAGTCACATGGTACAGAAAATGTTTGATTCTTTTTTTTTTTTTTTTTTTTTGAGACAGAGTGTTGCTCTTGTTGCCCAGGCTGGAGTACAATGGCACGATCTCGGCTCACCACAACCTGGGTTCAAGCAATTCTCCTGCCTCAGCCTCCCAAGTAGCTGGGATTACAGGCATGTGCTACCAAGCCCAGCTAATTTTTTTGTATTTTTAGTAGAGATGGGGTTTCTCCATGTTGGTCAGGCTGGTCTCAAACTCTTGACCTCTGGTGATCTGCCCACCTCGGTCTCCCAAAGCACTGGGATTACAGGTGTGAGCCACTGCGCCCGGCCTTGTGCACTGTTTTAAATGTCTGCAGTGATTTCCCTTGAATGGGGATATCACAATTTTTTGGTTTTTTTTTTTTTTTTTTTTTTTATGAGACAGAGTCCTCTCTATCGCCTAGGCTGGAGTGCAGTGGACCGATCTGGGCTCACTGCAAGCTCCGCTTCCTGGGTTCACACCATTCTCTTGCCTCAGCCTCCCGAGTAGCTAGGACTACAGGTGCCCACCACCACGCCCAGCTAATTATTTTTGTAGTTTTAGTAGAGACGGGGTTTTACCTTATTAGCCAGGATGGTCTCCATCTCCTGACCTCGTGATCTGCCCACCTCGGCCTCCCAAAGTGCTGGGATTACAGGTGTAAGTCACCGCGCCTGGCAGATATCACAGTTTCTTAACTATGCCTCTGTTTCTGGACTTCGGGGCTGTTTTCAATTTAGTGCTAATATAAATAAGTTTATCCTGAGTTCTTGGTCCTTAACTAGTTGTATAGATCCCCTGGCTCCACCCATCCGCTTGCTAGGAAATGGAGTAGCTAAGACAGAGAGCGTGAACGTTTTTAAGACATCCCCAAGATTTCTTTCTTTTATAATGCATTTTTTATTGTGGTGGAAAACGCATAACATAAAAGTTACCATGGTAAACACATAACATTGCAGTTACCACTGCACCCAGGCTCCAGAACATTTTCATCTTGCAAAACTGAAATTCCATATCCTTTAAAACAGCAACTCCTCGGCCGGGCGCGGTGGCTCACGCCTATACTCCCAGCACTTTGGGAGGCCGAGGTGGGCGGATCACGAGGTCAAGAGATTGAGACCATCCTGGCCAACATAGTGAAACACCGTCTCTACTAAAAACACAAAAATTATCTGGGCATGGTGGTGGGCGCCTGTAGTCCCAGCTACTCAGGAGGCTGAGGCAGGAGAATGGCGTGAACCCGGGAGGCAGAGGTTGCA
>NW_012110134.1:0-1359 GCF_000951045.1 Mandrillus leucophaeus
GGAGTTTCACTCTTGTTGCCCAGGCTGGAGTGCAATAGCATGATCTCAGCTCACCACAACCTCCTGGGTCCAAACGATTCTCCTGCCTCAGCCTCCTAAGTAGCTGGGACTAAATGCTGTCTCTTATACACATCTAGATGTGTATAAGAGACAGCAGCTACTCAGGAGGCTGAGGCAGGAGAATGGCGTGAACCCGGGAGGCGGAGCTTGCAGTGAGCTGAGATCCGGCCACTGCACTCCAGCCTGGGCAACAGAGCGACTCTGTCTCAAAACAAACAAACAAACAAACAAAAACGTAGGCAAAGGACTTAAGCATTGAGCTGAGATCCGGCCACTGCACTCCAGCCTGGGCGACAGAGCGAGACTCCATCTCAAAAAAAGACATAAATAAGAAATAAAAAAATAAGCTAGAGATTTGAAAGAAACAATGTCTTTGGTGGGTTCATTAGTAGACTGGACACAGTTAAGGAAAAAATTCCCTGAGCTCGAGAATATGTCAATAGAAACTTTCAAAATGAAAACACACAAAAAAATAGACTGGGGGAAAAAAAGAGAAAAATCCACCAACTGCGGGACAACTACAAAAGGTGTAACATTCATATAATGGGACTATCAGAAGGAAAAGAAAGAAATGAACAGAACCAATATTTCAAGCAACAATAGCAACAATGACTGAACATTTCCACAAATTTGTGTTTGGTCAGACATTAAACCACAGATCCACAGATCTAAGAAGCTCAGAGAACACAAGCAGGATAAATGCAAAAAAAAAAAAAAAAAAAAAAAAAAAACATAAAACAGAAACCAACTATATTTAGACAGATTGTATTGAAACTGCAGAAAATTCAAAAGTAAGAAAAAGTCTTGAGAGAGGCCAGAGGAAAATGCACCTTATCTATAGAAGAACAAAGATAAGAATTACCTCCAACTTCTCATCAAAAACCGGGCAAAAAAGAAGAATAAAACGGAATCAGGTAAAATGCTCAATTAAAACCACAAAAGGCAACGGATAGGACACCAAACGCACAGGCAACAAAAGCAGAACTAGACAAGTGGGACGACAGCAAACTAAAACGCTCCTGTGCAGCAAAGCAAACAATCAGCAGAATGAAAAGGGAACACATAGAACAGGATAAAATATTTGCAAATTATATATATAATAAGAGATTAGTATTTTAAAAATATAAGACTTCTACAACGCAATACCCAAAACAGAAAAAAATAAACAAAATAAACAACCCATTAAAACATAGGCAAAGGGCCAGGCGTGGTGGCTCACGCCTGCAATCCCGGCACTTTGGGAGGCTGAGGCAGGAGAATGGCGGGAACCCGGGAGGCGGAGCTTGCAGTGAGCCGAGA
>NW_012110135.1:0-1128 GCF_000951045.1 Mandrillus leucophaeus
GAAGGCAGTTTGTTAGGGCAAAACCTCTATTTTAAAATGAAACAGAAAAACGTGCATAAATACTGTTTCATGAAACTCTTGGCCAAATTGGATGGTGATATAAAATACATTTTTTATGTGATATGGTTTGGCTCTATGTCCCTACTCAAGTCACATCTGGAATTGTAAGCCCCACATGTCAAGGGAGGGACCTGGTGGGAGGTGATTGGATCATGGGGGCAACTTCCCCCATGCTAATGAGGGAGTTCTCACGAGAGCTTATGCTTTAAGTGTGGCACATTCTCCCTCCTCTCTCTGTCTCTCTCTCTCTCTCTCTCTTTCCCCACCCCATCTACTGCCATGTAAGATGGACCTTGCTTCCCTTTCGCCTTCCACCATGATTGTACGTTTCCTGAGGCCTCCCCAGCCATGTGGAACTGTGAGTCAATTAAATCCCCTTTCTTTATAAATTACCCAGTCTTGGGTAGTATTTTTATAACAGTGTCAGAACGGCTAGTACATTATGATAGACTGCAGGTCAAAAACAGTTTGAACATCATTTTTAAAAAAAACTTCTAAAAAATAACTCTCTTAATTTGAAACAAAAATTAGTGCGTTTACTAGTGTTTTTTTCTGAAGGTTCCCTAAACTAACTAAAAAAAAGCCCATGATGTACCTTAGAATATCCTGGACTTTTGGAGATCATGTTCCTAGGGTGCATTTGCTCCTCCTGCCTCCCATCACTCACTGTGCTTTTAAACAGAGCTTGGACAAGACAATGACTAGGAACAAAGCCAGCTTTAGGAGTGATCTAGAGCTCTGGAGAAGAAGAGGAGCTTTAAGAAGAGGAGATATGTTGGCAATGACCGTGCTTTAAGATCAATATGTAGAACCCAGTTAATAGTGGAATGCGATCTGTTCCTCACATATCTCCCCTAGAAGCATGCAAATCATGCTTCCAAAAACTGAAGTAGGGTGACAGGGTGGAAAGGAGCAAAATATGTGACCTTACTCAGAATCCAAAGATCTGGGTTTGAAACCCAGTTTGACTACCTTCCAGCAACATTGATAGAGAGTCTAAGAGATACTGTGGTACTTTCCATATAAGATTCGTGTTTTCACAAGATAGGAGGTTTGGAGAGACAATCT
>NW_012110136.1:0-1082 GCF_000951045.1 Mandrillus leucophaeus
GCCCTGGATAGATCAAGTTCCTCTGTTCTGTGCTCTCATAAAATGGTGTTCATCTCTTTTATCTCACTGTGAGATTTTTTTTTTTTTTTTTTTTTTTGAGGCGGAGTCTTGCTCTGTCGCCCAGGCTGGAGTGCAGTGGTGCAATCTCGGCTCACTGCAAGCTCCGCCTCCCGAGTTCACGCCATTCTCCTGCCTCAGACTCCCGAGTAGCTGGGACCACAGGCGCCCACCAACATGCCCGGCTAATTTTTTGTGTTTTTTTTTTTAGTAGACATGGGGTTTCACCATGTTAGCCAGAATGGTCTCTGTCTCCCGACCTCGTGATCCACCCACCTCGGCCTCCCAAAGTGCTGGGATTACAGGCTTGAGCCACCGCACTCGGCCCTCACTGTGAGATTTTATATCAATGTGTATGATTATTGGGTTAAAATTTATCTTTCCTCTAATAATAATGATAATGACGATGATGGTGATGTAATATGTATTGAGACCTAAGCATGTTTCAGGCATTGCTCTAATTGCTTGTACTGAACATAAACTCTTCTCACACTTGAAAACTGAGAAGCCGAGATATAGATGTTCCTACCTCAGACCAACAGGGAAATGCTAATCAACAGTGGAAATTGGATTGGGGCATGGAAAAATAAATCATCAATTCATTCACAGCACGAGACGTGAGAATGGGACTGAGAACCTAAAAGTGGATGTTACAAACACAGGCAAAGGCAAATACAAAGTATACATGGGTTTATATGTGTAGAGTCATCCTAAGTCAAGGAGGAATTAAAAATAAATACAAATCAATAACATGAGACCTTTGGGGAAAAAAAGATTTTGACTTGAGTAAAATGAAGTATTATTATATCAAAGTCTCAGAGGAAATTACGTCATTATAAATGGTTTGTTACAGGAAATAAAAAATAGACTTCTTGTTTTCAACAAGACAGACAAATTCAAGGTCTCTATAGAAAAATAACAAAAAATCGGCCGGGCTCAGTGGCTCAAGCCTGTAATCCCAGCACTTTGGGAGGCCGAGGCGGGCGGATCACGAGGTCAGGAGATTGAGACCATCCTGGCTAACA
>NW_012110137.1:0-1746 GCF_000951045.1 Mandrillus leucophaeus
TTAGCCAGGATGGTCTCGATCTCCTGACCTCGTGATCCGCCCGTCTCGGCCTCCCAAAGTGCTAGGATTACAGGCTTGAGCCACCGTGCCCGGCCTAATTTTTGTATTTTTGATAGAGACGGGTTTCACCACCTTGGCCAGGCTGGTCTTGAACTCCTGACCTCAGGCAATCTGCCCACCTCGGCCTCCCAGAGTGCTGGGATTACAGGTGTGAGCCACTGCACCTGGTCAGAAATACCATTTGACCCAGCAATCCCATTACTGGTTATACATCCAAAGGCATACAAATCATTGTATTACAAAGATAACATGCACACACATGTTCATTGCAGCACTATTCACAATAGTAAAGCCATGGAATCTACCCAAATGCCCATCAATGACAGACTGCATAAAGAAAATATGGTACATACACAGCATGGAATACTATGCAGCCATAAAAAGGAATGAGGTCATGTCCTTTGCAGGGACATGGATGGAGCTGGAAGCCATCATCCTCAGCAAACTAAGGCAACAACAGAAAAGCAAACACCACACTTTCTCACTTGTAAGTGGGAGCTGAACAATGAGATCACATGGACACAGGGAGGGGAACAACACACACTGGGGCCTGTAGGGGGAGTCGGGGGAGGGAGAGGATCAGGGAAAATAGCTAACGCGTGTGGGGTTTAACATCTAGGCGATGGTTGATGGGTGCAGCAAACCACACGTTCACCTGTGTAACAAACCTGCACCTCCTGCACATGGATCCTGGAACTTAAAATAAATTTTAATTAAAAAAAAAAAAAGAAACAAGGCTTATTAATGCATCTCACAGGAAGTAACAAAGACCAAATAATACCCACACTCTCATTATGCCACAGAGAGCTGAGCATAAACTAGGTTTTGCCGAGCTAGGTCCACCATAAAGACTCCCAGGATGGTACCCGCCACCACAAGAGCTTCATATTTATCAGCCGAGGCAGTTCAGGAAACATTTTGGTGGCCATGGGAGGTCCCTGGTTAAGAAAATGGCCTAAGTAGACAGGTGGAGATCCCATGTTCTGAGGCTGACACAAGCTCATTCTTTTTTTTTTTTTGAGACAAAGTCTCACTCTGTTGCCCAGGCTGGAGTGCAGTGGTGCGATCTTGGCTCACTGCAACCTGCGCCTCTTGGGTTCACGCCATTCTCCTGCCTCAGCCTCCCAAGTAGCTGGGACTACAGGCACCTGCCACCATGCCCGGTTAACTTTTTGTATTTTTAATAGAGACAGGGTTTCACCATGTTAGCCAGGATGGTCTCGATCTCCTGACCTTGTGATCCGCCTGCCTCAGCCTCCCAAAGTGCTGGGATTACAGGCGTGAGCCACCGCGCCCGGCCAACACAAGCTCATTCTTCTTCTGAGGCTAACATGAGCTCATTCTTCCTAACATGAGCTCATGAAGACGTGGATCCACTTATTCTTCTTCAAATTGAGATATAATCCACATACCATAAAATGTACCATGCCAACTAGGATGGCTGTGATTATTAAAATAAAACAAACGGACAAGAAGTATTGGTGAGGATTTGGAAGAACCTTCCTGTATTGCTGGTGGGAATATAAAATGGTGCAGCTGCCTTGAAAAACAGTCTGTGGCCAGGCGCAGGCTGTAATCCCAGCACTTTGAGAGGCTGGGGAGGGTGGATCACAAGGTCAGGAGATCGAGACCATCCTGGCCGACATGGTGAAACCCAATCTCTACTAAAGTACAAAAAAACAGTTG
>NW_012110138.1:0-1677 GCF_000951045.1 Mandrillus leucophaeus
CCCCCCTGCCCCACTCCTCACCAAATTCATTTTTATTAAGAAAGAATAACATTTAATGTAAGTTTCTGGCAGTTGCCAGTGTTTCTTCACGCTGCTGGAGGGAAAAAGGATGACTTCTCTAGCTGATAAGTTTAGGAAAAGAACCTGACATACTCAGTTCATTTCTTTTCCCTCTCCCATCTCCGGGCAGCCAAGCATGCAAAGGGAAAGAGATTCTGGTGTATTATTCCACACCATAAGTGTTGTAGCAGCATCACCTTACCTAAGAGATGTGTTTGTATCCCGCTGTGCCTGAAACTGCTTAATTTGAGGTGTGATATTAGGAAGCCCATTGCAGCTACATGCTCCAACTACTTTATTAACATTTTTAAGTTGATCTGTCCAAATCTTTGTCTAGCTCTCAACTTGATTAAAATTCATATGTGTTAAAACAGTGCTACTTATTGAACCTACCAAATCCATGTAGATGACAGCATTATAATTTCAAAATGGGGAATGGATCATCAAATGATTCAATCATTGGTGGAAACAAAGAATAATTCTTAAAAAAATATTTATGAATACTTAAGCACTAACTTTTCTCACGCAGGTAAATAATATCAAAATAAACGAACAAACAACCCCTTCCTGTACAAAACACAGGACATCCAATAGACCAGGCTTTAGCAAACTACAGCCCACAAGATTAATTTGCCACACTGCTTGTTTTTGTAAATCTTTCAAGCTAAGATTTTTACATTTTGTAAGTGTTGAAGAAAGTCAAAGAGGAAGAAATATTTCATGACATGTGAAAATTATAGGAACCTCAAATTTCAGCACCTATTAAAATGTTATTGGAATACAGCTATGTTCATTTGTTTACTTATTGACTAAAGCTGCTTTTGCACTACAACAGGGAAGCTGAGCAGTTAGGAAAGACCACATGTCCCACGACGCCTAAAGTGTTTACTATCTGGCCCTTTACTCAAAAGGTTTGCTGACCTCTTCAACAGATTAATGGTCTGTAAAATGATGTTTGATCTTCAAAGCTGAAACACTGGCATTCACCTATGCCTAAGGATTACTAGAGAAATACTGAATCTACATACCTGGTTTGAATACATGTTACGGGTTTTTGAACCACATTGTGAGAAATATTAGTCTTACTAGCATTTTCCATATTTAAAGATGAAAATGTAGAAAACTCTGTGTCCTTATGTTTACTTATTTTCGACAAAAATACCACTAGACTGTATGTTTCCTGAAACATTTCAACTTAGATGATAATAAACTTAGCAAAATTTAAACCATAATAGTTGTTCAATAGATCATTCTTACACAAAAAAACTCTACATTTGAGCAGGCTTTTCTGTTTCTACAGCAGAAGCATTTCTCGTCATGCCTATGCATATATTTAATTGTGTGAAACATAACTGTTTTCCATTATACACTAAATATTTCATTTTTATTTAAAATGGCACAGGAATGTAATATAATCGATTATTAGCTCTGGGTTAAATGTGTTCTTCAAAAATAAATGTTCTCCAAATATATTTTGTCTGCAGTGATCAGTGACCCCAACTCCTTTTTACAGTTACACTCTTTTTAATAGATCCAGTATTCTACACACCCTGAATTAATCAGTATAATTTGTTGCTTACGTTGTTTTATGTGATAAAAATTAACTTAATAAAAATG
>NW_012110139.1:0-1294 GCF_000951045.1 Mandrillus leucophaeus
CAGCCTCCTGAGTAGCTAGGACTACAGGCGCATGTAAAATCACCACCCCTGGCTGATTTTTGTATTTTTTGTAGAGACAGGGTTTCACCATGTTGGTAAGGCTGGTCTCAAATTCCTGACCTCGTGATCCGCCTGCCTCTGCCTCCCAAAGTGCTGGGATTACAGGCATGAACCACCGCGCTTGGTCCCACTGCCCTTGCTTACAGTAACAGTATTTCAATTTCCCTTTAGGAAACCTCTTCAAGCAGGCTGTCAGTCCAAGAGGTTTCTCTGGGTTAACCACTGCCAGCCACCCAAAGGGTGAGCAAGTAACCAGCCAATCAGAGATACTCCAGTGGGTTCAGTAAATGACATATTACCCAACTGGGGTGAGGGGAATCAATATCAGGGCTTTTCCTGGGACTATAGGGAGAAAGAGATTCTTTTCCCAGCAGTTAAATGTAAAGTCTGTGGCCATTTTGCCACCATATAGGGAAAATCTGCCTGACACTAAAGCCAACACAGATGAGGGAAGAGCCAAGAAATCAAAGAGAAAGATCCTGAGCATCTGGATACAGCCATGCCTGAAGCCAGTGTCCCTTGATTTCTCAATTATGTGAGCATTTATATTCCCTTTGCTTAAAGCCAGTTCAAGTTTAAAACTGCCATTTGCAGTGAGAACAATTCGCTATGCTGTATCTAAGGCCAAGACCTTGCCCCTGACTCTCGGCCAGTGTGTCCTGTACAGTGCCATTCAGCTCTGCCAAAAGCTAAGGGCATCAACTTCTCCACAGCCTGGCCTTCCCTCATCTATTTTACATCTCTGTTAATGGGAGCATCACCCACCTGACCTATAAACAGAACACTGGGCCTCTATCCCCGCCCCCGCCCTCTCTCTCTCTCTCTCTCTCTCAATCCCTTTCATTTACCTTACTTCTTAGTAACCAAGAAGTTCTGCCAACTTAACTTTATGGACATTGTTCAGACCTGCACCCTCCTTTCCATTTCTCCTGCCCACTCCAATCCTTCATTATTTCTCACCTAAATTTTTACAAAATCAATAGATAACTAGCATAGAGGTGTATAGTAAAAAGTGAATTTCGGCCAGGCGTGGTGGCTCATGCCTGTAATCCCAGCACTTTGTGAGACCGAGGCAGGCAGATCATGAGGTCAGAAGATAGAGACCATCCTGGCCAACATGGTGAAACCCTGTCTGTACTAAAAATACAAAAAAATTTGCTGGGTGTGGTGGTATGTGCCTGTAGTCCCAGCTACTCGGGAGGCTGAGGCAGGAGAATTGCTTGAACCCGGAGGG
>NW_012110140.1:0-1063 GCF_000951045.1 Mandrillus leucophaeus
CTGCAACCTCTGCCTCCTGGGTTCAAGCAATTCTCCTGCCTCAGCCTCCTTAGTAGCTGGGACTACAGGCACGTGCCACAACACCCAGTTAATTTTTGTATTTTTAGTAGAGACAGGGTTTCACCACGTTGGCCAGGTTGGTCTCAAACTTCTGACTTCAGATGATCTGTCCATCTCGGCCTTTGAAAGTGCTGGGATTACAGGCAGAGCCCGGCCTATTTTCTTAGTTATATGGAAATAATGGAGAAGTTTTAAATTGAAGTTTTCAAACTATTTGATGTTTTCCTTTGTCATTTATCATTGTGTAACATAAAAACCATGGTATAACAAAAGTATTATATTTTGATTGAAAGGTTTTTCATATTTAGCCACTTTATCTGGAATTTTGTTTGAAGTATAGTATGAGGTAAGGATCTATTTTTATATTTTTCAGTATGGAAAGGTAGTTTTCTCTATACATTTATAACTAATCCAGTATTTTTCAGGCTCTATATTTGTAATATATTAATGAGACTGTTTTTTAAATTAGTGGATTTTAGCTATCATTTTTTTAAAAACTAAATTATATAGAAAATATTAGACTACATTTCATATAGCAAAGGTAAACAGTGTTCACAGAACACATACACACATATGCTTTGGTTGAGTACTGAAACATAAAATATTTTTTTTCTGTGGGTTATGATTGAAAATATTTGTAGTACACTAAAAATGTCAATTATTTCTCCCATTTATTTGTCACACCATTTCTATGATATATCACGGTCTTATATGTGGTTAGGTTTGCTTCTGGCCTATCCAATTCTGTGGACTTTATTTAATACAGTGCTAATATCATGGTATTTTATTTGTATGGCCTGTTAATATCTTCTTCGTGTTATCCTTCAAACTAGTATCGATTCTTGACTATCTTTCCATGTGAATTTTAGATACTCTTTGCCCAAATAAAACAAAACTTTTATATTTTGACTAAAGCTGCTTTGAATATATTCATTAGTTTGGGGAGAATAGACATAGTTATAATATTAAATCTTGGTCTAGCTTTCCTAGATTTGGGTTTATT
>NW_012110141.1:0-29488 GCF_000951045.1 Mandrillus leucophaeus
CTATGCCCACTTTTCTTAGACTATATAACATTGTTCGGAGCTCAGTGGGGGAGCTCTCCTGCCCGTCTCGTTTCTCGAGCGAGGGAGAGTTCCAGGTTCGAACCTGTAATAAAGATCCTTGCTGCTTAGCTTTGACTCTGGACTCTGGTGGTCTTCTTCGGGGAATAAACGGTCTGGGCATAACAGATGTATTAAGCCATTCTCGCATCGCTATAAAGAAATACTGGAGACTCAGTAATTTATAAAGAAAAGAGGTTTAATTGGCTCATGGTTCTGCAGTCTGCACAAACATGGCACCACCATCTGCCTGGCTTCTGGTGAGGGCTTTAGGAAGCTTGCAATCATTGTGGAAGGTGAAGGGGGAGCAGGCTGTCACATGGCGAAAGCAAGAGCAAGAGAGAGGGAGAGAGTAAATGACCAGATCTCAGGAGAACTCACTGTCATGAAGACAGCACCAAGCCATGGATTACAAGGATCCGGCCTTGTAATCCAAACACCTCCCCCAAGGTCCAGCATTGGGGATTACAATTCAACATGAGATTTGGGTAGGAACAGATCTCTAAACTATATCAACTGACATTGTGCAGAATCGAATTCCTCAGTAAATCATTGTCCCACCCAGAATGCTAATGGTACTGCCTCCACACCACACTGCTGCAACCACACTGTAGAAGTTCTGAAAGCAGGAACCATTTATTTTACTCTTTAAATCCCCAGGCAGTGACTCCCAGGACCAGATAAGTTTATAGCAGGTGCTCAATATCCTTGTGAAATAAATTCTGTGTCCCCACAAAGCTGTATGTAATGTGAATTTTTGTAACTCTATGATGATTTTCCATTGACATACATTTTAATTTCAGAGGTGCTTTATCTTCACTTCTGATTGACTTTTAATTGGCAGTGACTCCTAACACTGAGAGAGCTCAGTTATTAAAATGGAACCCTGCAGGGAATCCATTTGTAAAGCGATAAATCCTTTTATAGTGTGAATAATCACCCATTAATTGATCTGGTTTGTAAATCTGAATTTTCATATGCTGCAATTTTTTTTTCTTAAATGTAGGCACAGCCATGGTCTCCTCATTATAATCTTAGAGTTCAAGAAGGGTCTAACATATATGACAGTGTTTCTATTTTACAATTGAGTCCTTTTTAGTAACTTCTAGGTTTTCCCTTCTATTACTTCCTTTTATAGGACATTTTGAACAATTCTATTTAAATAATGATTTATTGCTTGCAAAACTATTGGTCTCACCACTTAGTTTTAAATCACAATAGAGGAACTATTTGTCTCTGGGGATCTCTGGGCCACTTACAGATTTTAAAATGATATGCACTCCTGAAGAGTTTTCTTTCTGTTGTCTACCTTTTAGCATTTATGAAACTGAGCCACAGAGTAGTCAGCGGAACACTGCCAAATGTCTGTGGCTGAGATGACAGCAGAATTCTGATCACCTCACCTCTCATTAAAGACCTGCCTCTTGACTAAAGAGTATTTTCTTCATTTTATAGAAATGTATTTAGAATGTTTCCTGTGACTGACATGAAACCATTATGAGAAACGGTCACTTGAGTGAGTTGCCTGGGAGTGTTACAGGTGTCTGTCTGTATGGCTGATGCTGACAAATTTCATCCCTAGCCTATTTTCTGGAAACGAACTCTGTTACATTAGGTTTCCATTGGTAAGCCCATGCTTGATAATACTCCGTCCTGCTGCTTTGGGTATTATAACAGTTCATGCAGAAAGTACTGGATTAGCCTCATCACAGATGATGATGGGGGATAGAAATGTGCATGGAATATTATTACCAATAATTGTGGAGGGAACATTTAGCCTGTTGTTCAACTCACAATGCCCGTAGTGTAGATTATAATGAAAAGAATCACAAACGGTCTGAAGATACCTGTTTCTGAAGTAACAGTACCATAGGGGTCTTGAGTAATGTTAATTAATGTTTAGCATAACTACAGGAGGGTGTTTCTATATAAGGTTGCTATGGTACATTTTTTTTCCACTTCCATTTCAGCTTTCTCCCCGCCTCTTTCAGATTGACAGGGGCATCATTCTCTATCACATATTTTCCTTCTATTATTCTGTCCTTGGACTTATTAATCCATCATTTTCTTTGGCCCTGCTTTTCAAATGTTAGATACGAGCTGTGATATTTGTCTTGGCTAGCAAAATAAACGGGAAGTGAAGATTCACTCAGAATGCATCTTTCTTGTGTTCTTTTGTGTCTCCAAGTGAAACCTTGGAGACATGCTTCCTCCCGACTTCATTCCCCTCTGACTAACCCCCTCCCATCTCATGTTTCCCCTTTATCTATAGATAACATAGCATGATCCTGAAAGCTGGTTAATTATTTCTCTGTCCAGATGGGTGGGGGAAGCCAGGAAGGGAACATAGAGGTTTATCAGAAAAACATAAGTGATGCTGCATCAGCACAGAAACCTCTCCTCCCAAAGAGAGTGGGTTACAAGCTAGAAAGAGACAATAACATTAAAAGCAATATTTCTGTCATGAGGCCTTCTCAGAGCTGTGAAACTAACCTGCTTGTATTTTTTTCTACAGCCCATAAAAGGGCTCACAGCCAGAAAATACAAATCCCATAGGCTGCTATTATGCTGATGACAGTGAAGAAAGGAGGAAAATTGTTTCATTGCTGAATTGCAGATATAATTATGACATTTTATATATTTTGCAGTCTGTACCAAAGAGTCGTATTAATATCTACTATGCCCTATAGCAGGAGAGAAGTTAGCACCTTAATGCTGGGGATTCAGACTCTGATTTTGCTAAGATTGAATCCCCCTGGCTATTTGCTAATATAAATTTTGTGGTTAAAGGAAAACTCAGAAGCAGGTGATAATGGCTGCATCTTTTGCAGGACCAGCTGATTCATACAAATCATTTGTACCAGTGCAGGGAGTGAAGCTAATTGCACTTGCACAATGTGGCTTTCATTGCCAAGATCTGCAGCGAAAGTCTAACTGCTTACTTCAGCCAAGACGGATACAATGGGGCGTTGAGAAACATTTAAATACGTAGCCATAGTTCACAGGAGAAATGTTTGAGAATTGATCTGAGGGGCTTGCAAATCAATGCAATTATGACGAAGAAGCTGAAACTCCTGTTAGTGAAGTAACCTGGCAGTCAAGTATTTGTGGGTTGAAGAAATGATTAAAAGGAGAGAGAAAAAAATCCATCGTTACTTTCAAATGTAGCTCAGGCCACAAGGCCGGGGTTGTTGATCCAGTCCACACCTTATATTAAGAATTAAGTATTTCTGGTGAACAGTGAGCCAATAAGTAAACAAACAGCATTTTGGGAGATGCAGAATAGACAGGGAAATAAAATGTATAGTAATGAAATATTCATAACCTTGCATTTTATGGACCTCAAACACTAGTTCCATGATTTACACTATTTCTGTATGCGGTAGTATGGGATCTGCCGAACAATAATAAAGATGGCATTAGAATGCTACTGCCTCAGTGTCATGGAGAAGGGAGGATTAATCAGTACTACACGATAGCTGCAAACTTGAGTAAATAGAAGCACATATAGGTAGTTGCTTTCCTGCACACTTTATGTTTGGCCCATAGAAATGGGGGAGATGAGAAATACAGTAATTATGAAAATGATGAGCATCAGCACCCAGCTTCACGTAAATAAACACATCATTCTCTGAGGTCCTGGTTGCTCAGGGGTGCTGGTTCACACCAGCTGCTCCCAAGAGAATGTAGTGGTTATTATTTCACATCAAGAGTCGTCTTTGCAGAGCTCTTGCAAGGCCTGCTTTGCCCCTAAATTCAAAATACTGTACTCTGTACCTAGTAGTCCCCTTACATAGGAAATAGTGGCCCAGTGTCTGTCTGGCTTTTGGCCTCATCCGCTGTCATAGAGGTCTGGTCAGAAGGGACATGGAGATGCTGATTAAAACCTGGGAGGAAAAGACAGTCATACCATCTTGCTTCAAAGAATATCTCATGCATTCCTGCTTCATACCTGTCCCTTCATTTTTGAGCCAACCTCAAATTGCTGGTATGTACTATTTGTCCCAGATTTCATAGGCATAGTTGGCCTTTAGCCTGACCAGCACTTCTGCCATGGTGTCTTCCTCCTTAGCAGGTCCAGTCTTGCTCCCATTTTGACTGAGAAGCTGTATAACACACGGGTTTGGTGCTGGTAGTGCCCTTTGCTGAGATGAAACTATAGTAACAGGGCAATGCTCCACGAAAACTACTACATTGTCTTTGCAATTTTCCTATGTCTTGCAGACTTGTAAGTAATCTGCCAATCATTGGGTTCCTATTCTCCATACCCCCACTCCTTTTATAAATGAACAAAATTGCTTAACCATTAACATGCCTCTGAAGGATAAGCCTAGTACTCAGAATTGATCTGCTAAACTTCCCATGGGGCAAGCTTAAATGATTTTCATTAAAATTCTAGCATTTATCTTTTGATATTTACCTTGTCATGGTAAGTCACCATCTCTTCCATTTTCCTTAGCAAGACAACACAGTAAGCCAAATATTCTTCAGTTATGTATTAATATTTTGAGGAAAGTGACTTAGCATGCCTTTATTTCTTAACTAGACTTATGAGATACACTTACTGCTTCAGGACTTAAAGCACACTTAAAAACTTTCCAAATGTGCAAATTATCTATTCCAGAGCCAGAAATTGTACCCATATTGGTGACAAATATGCATAATCAATAGATTAACTGTAAGTCTTGGGGAATAAGTTGTTTTTTGAGCCTTGCTAATTCTCTATTTTCATCACTCAAAACTGGAAGTATAGTGATGGGCATAGAGTAGCAATGATAAGTTCTCAGTAAATGTTGAAGTGGATGAATGAATTTCATAGTCTTGGTGAATTTTTTTTTGCCCCAATACATGATGAGGTTGGATGTCATGTTCTTACAGAGAAATTAATCCAAGATGGGATGTATTATCAAAAATGAGTTAAAGGATACTTAAATTAATTAAAACAAAGTATTTAATTGGCTCTTCCATATGCGTACTTTTTCCCAGGATATATTTCCTTTTTCTATTCTTGTGTCTTCCTCTTCTAAGTTCTGGTAGATACTTTTACTTGGAATCTTCAAGTATACTCTTCTCTACCATCTATCATGGAAAATAGGGTTGCAGGCAGAACCAGGGCAGCCTTTGCTCCATTCTAATTTCTGAATTTTCCTGTATCGTATGTGTATATATATATGTATATGTGTATATATTACATATATTTTATATATACATGTATATCTGATGTGATACAAAAGAATAAGCAAGGTGATAAACTGAAGTTCTGTGAAGCAATTGCCTGATTTTATTCTAAACTTTAAAGGAAGCAAAGCTTAGAATATTTTGGTCCAGATGATTCCAATGTGTTTTATAAGTATTGACAGTGTTCAATGATTAAAAGTGGTGAAGGGTAAATAAATCATTAAAAGTAATGATAGAAAACATCGCCTACCTTGGGAAACAAATGATAGGAGTCATCTCGTTACTTATGAAAAGCAACCCATTAATGAATCATGAGTATCATCTGAGACACAGAATCTTCATTTGGGCTGCAGAATTGGTTCTAAACTTATCAAATTAGATGGATGCTCCCAGTCACACAATTCTGTCAACTTGTTCATTTAGGGCCTTTATACTCCCTGTGAATATTCTCTAAAACAGTCCTTAAAAGGGATGTACAGGTACTTTATTTCCAGAAAGGTAATAATAGTAGGTCCCTAAATGAAGTTTTAGAGATAACAAGTTGCAAACTCTACCATTTTCTTTTCTTTGACCGCCCACTGGCAACCTTATAAATGTTTCACTCCATAACATTTTGGTCTAAGTTGGATAAAACATACCTTCCTAGGGTTCTCTATTTGCTAATAGAAAAGGAGCCGAGTGTTGCCACTGAACTTGCTGGGAAGTGCTTTGACTTCAGGTGAGTTCACAATCAGCTTAGCACCGCAGTGCTGTGATTTGGGTCATAATTAAAAGATTTGACTATAGAAAATGACCGTGCTGCTTGCACATTCCTTTTATGTCCTTCAGGAAGAATGACATCAAGCACTTATTTGCCTTTTATATACTTTTTTTAAGGTAGCATAGTGAAATAGGAAAAGCCAAGGTTGTAAAAAATAGACCTACTCCTGGTCTAAATCCTGGCATTGGCAATTAGGAACTTTGTGAACTGGGCAAATTACTTAACATCGTTGAGCTCTGGTTTCTTCAACTGTGCAAGGGGCCAATAACACCAGCCTTGCGAGATTCTTATATGGATTAAATTAAATTAAATATGTAAAACATTTGGTATTTTGTAGGCATTTATTAAATGTTGTTTATCATCATTATACCTTCTACTATTCCTTTCTAAATTTCTATTTCCTCCAATAGTATGCTCCTCTGTGAAACTGTGTGATTATGTCAGGTTTTAAACTATTTGATAAAAGCTTATAAGAGTTAATGGGATCAGTGAGCTCATTTTTCTATCTTGTTTTTTTTTTTTTTTTTTTTTTTGAGACAGAGTATTGCTCTGTCACCCAGGCTGGAATGGGATGGTGCAATCTCTGCTCACTGCAACCTCCACCTCCCGGGTTTAAGCTATCCTCCTGCCTCAGCCTTCCAAGTAGCTGGGATTACAGGCACCCACCACCACGGCCAGCTAATTTTGTATTTTTAATAGAGATGAGGTTTCACCATATTGGTCAGGTGGGTCTCCAACTTCTGACCTCAGGTGATCCACCCATCTCAGCCTCCCAAAGTGTTGGGATTACAGGCATGAGCCACCACATCTCATTTTTCTTTCAATCATGGAATGCTGAAAGGACTCACCCTCCATGAAGTATTTCCTATTTTTCTATGAGAAATTCTCCCCATGAACTATTCTAGCACTTTGCTTTCATGTCTATTTTATTAATAATTTAAGTATACATTGTGTTATAGTCTGTGGATTACATGACTCTCTCTGATATATTAGAAGTTCTTTGAGGAAGGCCCAAATATATTTTTGCCATAGGCAACAACGCCATGTTTGGGGTCCCCACAATATTTATTGACTTGGATAGTGAATGCAATAAGGCACTCTCATGGACTTGGAAGAGGAAGGAAAATTCATCGTAATTCACTCTCCAGTTTTGCTCTGTGATGGCACATAGTTCATTTGGAGAATTGACCCAAAGATATATCCTTCATTGTGCATTCAAGAAAGAGAAAATAATTTCTATCCTTCTTTTTACATCAGGAGGCACTTATAAAGAAATTATCTTAATTATGGTACTTGCCCACCTCCCTAAGGATGCTAGAGGGAATGCACTTTCCAATTCCTCTTTTTCCACCCTAAATGCTACCTTCAGTGTCACCAAGAAAAAAGAAAAGCCCACCAGGGGTTCGGTTCTACATCTAATTATACTTTTTACTAGATTCATACATGGTCTTTGAAGGGATGGCAAAGAAAAGCAATGGATGTCACAAACTATGATGAAGATATGATGTGGTCAGAATTTATTATTCCTGAGACCTTTTTAAGAGACAATGCGACACTGTGGCAATACTCTTTGTAGGGGAAGAAAATGATTGCAGTATTTGCTTCTGGTGGAACTGAGAATCCAGGCTCTCTTACTATTTATTTTTCCTTATCTCCCTCCTTATAGGTATAGGATCAAACTAGCAAGCTTCTAACATTCTAACAAGCTTTGGGCAATTTGTTCATTCATTTAACACACCTTTAACCAACAAATAGGGTCCTCACAGCAGAGTTCCTAAGAGCACCAGATCTGGAGCCCTGGTCTCTGGTCTAAGTTTTGCCTTGACCACTTACTAGCTGGATTACCTGGGGAAAAATTGTCTCACCTGTGCCTAGTTTTCTCATTTGTAGAGTCAGGAAGTCGACAGAACACACTTCACAGGGTTGTTGTGAGGACTGAGTGTGTTATGAGAGACAAAGGATATTGATAAATGTCCTGGCACATAGTAAACACAACACATTTAGCTAAAAAGCAATATGAAAAACTCATTTGCAGGTATATCCTATGTACTAGATATATATAGCTATGTGATGGGCATTACATGAATAGGACGGTTGCTGCTCTTGAAGAAGATGTATTCTAGTAGGAAGAACAATATGTAGCAAACAATTATGATGTAGTGTGGCGTGTATTTACAGAGTGTTGAGCAATCAGTTTTGGGGCGGTAAAAGTTTGGGGTAGCGAGGGTGATAAATGTGCTGGGTGTCAAAAGAGTGGTCAGTGTTTTCCATGCACTGAATGGGGCAGAGGACAAGCCTGGATGGATGAAGGGATGAAGCATATTCTGTAATTCTGTCAGAGCAACTGCTCTGACATGGCTTGAGTGAAGAAGGTATGGCTAGGGTGGCAGTGAAGTATGAGGCTGGAAAGGTTGGGAGGGGATAGACAGTGATGCCCACATATGTCATGCGAAAGTTTATTGTTTATTCCAAAAGTGATGGACTTCCCCGAGAGGCTTCCAAGCTGGGGGTGTTATGATCATATAATTGAGCACTCAGTTCTTATTGCATTCATGTTGCATTTAAGCACTCAGGGAGAAATCATAACTAAATGTTATAACTAACACAAACATGGTGAGTTTGCAATCAAATTCCCTTTGCACTAATGAGAACTATTCCGTTGCCTTGTGCCTGTCTCTTTAAGTCCCTGAATTTCATTTTCGTCAAGGTTGTTAGGAAGTTTGAAAGAGATAATATGTGTATAGCACTTTGAGAAAGGTAAAAGAACATGGAAACACGCTGTAGTAAGTGGTAAGTCCGCTTTAAAGACTGGAGGAACAAAGAAGGCATAAATTAAATCGAATGGCATGACCTCTCCTACTGGTCTACCGACAGAGGGCAGCATCCTTCAAAGGACTGATGGGGTCAGGGCTGTACACCGCCAGAAGAGAAAATGAGGCCAGCTGGGGAGGCAAGATTTTTCCTCACATGAGTTTCTTCATCTTAAAGTGGAGATGACACCTACCTACTAGATGCTGCTACTGGGATCGGAGGTGATCTATACAGGAGGCAGCACAGGACAATGGTGAAGGGAGTCTTTAGAGTCAAACACATAGGTTTGACCCCTAACTTATTCATCGAATATCCTTGAGCAGATTAGCTCATTTAAGTCTCAATTTGCTTATCTGTAAAATGGAGAAAATTGTAAGACCTATTTTATAGAACTATTGTCAAGATTAAACGTGATAACAAAGTGAAGTGTTTAGCGTAGTGCCTCGTTCACAATAACTATCCACTACATTTATTTGCCATCCCTATGTAGAAAATTTAAAAACCATGATTAAAATTGTTTTCTAATTAGGTACTACCATCCTCAACTAGTAAAAGGCTTACTTGAATTTTAAGCTAAAATACGTGCAGCTTCAAAGCTTCCATTTTTTCCCCTATATTATGCTGCCGGTCCTGATATGTCATAGATCCCAACACAAAAGCTCAACTCTGGTATAAAAATGAGGAATTGAAAGTGAGTACAGATGATATTTCCAGATTGTCTGTCAAGTTTTGCGAAATGTGTAAAAGTAAACAAGCAGTATCAAGAACTGAAGGTGAGTTGCATATTTAAGATTCTTTCTTTTTATAATCTAAGCTGTTATTAGCAGTGGATGAGAAAACATTAATTTTAAAAATCTGTATATGATTCTTTTCCTTGATGCATTTTTTACTTCTAATGCAATGTACATAGTATAAATAAGTAATGTAATCAAGTTTATCTTTGGAAGAAAACGTTAATAATCCTGCGGGAGAGTTGGAAATAAATGGTACTCTTATTGCATTTATTACAAATCACACAAAGCAAATCACCCCAACCTGAAACTGTGTATTGCTGGAATATGTTGAATCCCTTTGTGACCCTCGTTACATTCCCAGTTGCCTCTGAATCCTCAGGCTGTACCTGATGCAGAGAAACTGCATGGAGCCGTTCAAGGGCCAGCAGGAACCCCTATGTCCACCTTGTGACTTCCAAAGACACCAGACCTCAGGCATCCGTGGACTTGCATTTAGGGAGCTGGAGATCTCAGGAGGCTGAGCTCTGCATTCAGGGGCCAGAATGGACTGTACTACTCAGAATAGTGACAACAAATACTTGACAAACAGATCCACATAAAGTGATGATAAAAGGAAGCCCACTGGGTTTGTGAGACTTCAAAGTGAGTGAATAGTACGTGAGAAAGGGGAACAGAGACAGTCAGACACCAAGCAGATAGTGGACAGAAATACATTACAGGAATGAGCCGAGAGGAAAGGAGGCAAGATGGATCCCCAAGGTGGGGGTGGGGAGGGGCCTCACCTAGGTCCTGCTGTTTGGAGGGTTTCTGTAGGTCATGATCAGATCCCTGTGAAATGTAGCATAGGGAATATCTGAATATCTGATGACATATTCAGTCTTTATTCCCTGGACATGTTATCACATTATATGCCTCTTTTTTCCCACATAATGGCTCTAAGATTGATAATCTAGGGAACCTGGAGGGCCCCTTTATTTCTGAGGTCTGTGCCCAAGTGGCTTGTCAACACTTCTCATTCTGAATGAAGGCTAAGCTTTTCCCATGGGCTTCCCATGGCCTCTGAGTTTCTTTTCCTCCTGTCTTCTCTTTTCACTCATTATCTTGCCTCCCTCTGTTATGTTCAATATCTGCTGCTTTATTGGTATTTTCTCCTTAGCCTTTAAACACAAGCGAGTCTCTCCAACGAAAACAAGACAAAACCAAAACACCTTCCTTGAAGTCTACCGTACACCCTCCTACATGGTCACCATTCCCTTCCTGAGAAATCTTCTGAGACACACACTTCCCCATACCTTGGAGACCTCCCTCACCTCCAGTGGAGTTAATGGCCCCTCCCTGTGTCCCTCAGCACTCTGTGAATGTGTTCTTCTGCCACAGCACTTTCACATGCTATCATCATGGGTTGTCTTCTTCCATCTCCCTCAGTGGCCCATGAGTGACTTCAGGAATGGGGATCTATCTTTCATCTCTATTCCTGTGCCTGTCACTGAGCTAGGAGCAAGCTTAATGTGCAAAAAGTTTTGTTGCACCCTGTTATATTAGGGTTTTCAAGAGAAATGGAACCAATAGAAAATAGATGATGATTGAAAAGGGGAGGGGAAAAGAGATTTAGTATAAGAAAATGTATCACATGATTATGGAAGCTTAGTAGTCCCAAGATCTGCAGGTGGCAGGCTGGAGATCCAGGAGAAATGACATACGGTTCCAGTCCAAGTCCAATTTCAGAGGTAGAAGAAGACCAATGTCCTCAGCCCAGAGACAGTCGGGCAGAGACAGAATTCTTTTCTACTCAGCTTTTGTTCCATTCACGCCTTCAATGGATGGGATGAGATCCATCCAAATTGGGGAGGGCAATCTATATTTTCAGCCTGTTGATTCAAATGTTAATCTCATGCAGAAACAGCATCATGGACACACTTAGAATAAAGTTTAGCCAAATATCTGGGCACCACATGGCCCAGTCAAGTGGATACATAAAGCTAACCATCATACTTGTACATCATATTTTTTGATTTTCATTGTAGTTTCTATCTCTTTCAGCAACATGTTAGCTCCATAGCCTTCAGAGGTCCCTCTCTTTTCCAATTTCCTTCAATCCTTAATGCCTGCACTATACAATATATGAACCAATTATAGCTTTCTTCTATTGTTCTGTGTTCTATGACCAAACATAATACTTTTTAAAAATTGTAAGTTCACTGAGGGTAATTACTGTGTGTCATGCTGTTACCATACCCTTCGTAGTTCTTGTTTTGGATCTGGAACAAAGGAGGCACTCCAAAAATACATATTCAATTGTATTAAATTGAAATATATATGACGAATTAGTCATCAAGCATTAATGATATTTTATCAGATTGCTAGTTATCTATCCAATATCCATTCTCCTTCTTTTCATGAGAGATAGAACCTCTGTAATTTGTGGGTATGACAATGTGTTCTGACCCCATATCAAGAACTATGAAAGATGCTGTAAAAGGGATATGGTAATTAATTACCCAATGGGACTACATTTCTAGTAAAGGATTCTTCTTGTTCATGGAGCACAGAACAATAGAAGAGAGCCCTAGGTGGGTCTTAGATCACTTTATGCAGACAAGAAGAACTGAAGTAAGTTGGAGAAGGGAAGAACTTCTATAACTATGGCGTTAATGTATTTCTTGCTTTTTTTGCAGCTAGTGGTGGTCACATGATATGGTTCGGCTGTGTCCCCACCCAAATCTCATCTTGAATTGTAGCTCCCATAATCCCCACATGAAATTGGAGGCACCCAATGGAAGGTAACTGAATCATGGGGATGGGTTTTCCCATGCTGTTCTCATAACAGTTAACAAGTCTCATGAGATCTGATGGTTTTATAAAGGGCAGTTCCCCTGCACACGCTCTCTTGACTGCCGCTGTGTAAGACGTGCCTTTGCTTCTCTTGCACCTTCTGCCACGATTGTGTGACCTTCCCAGCCATGTGGAATTGTGAGTCCATTAAACCTCCTTTTCTTTACAAATTACCAAGTCTCAGATATGTCTTTATAGCAGCATGATAACAAACTAATACATCACGTAGCTAGATTCTGGCCATTGGGAGATAAGCAGAACCATTGTATGAAATTTCCAGGAAGTCTTCTAAATGGAGCTGACTCAGCTGAAAACTGTGTGGGTTTTTCTGTCCCTTTTCCTTTTTGTGGTTTCCAGGATCCCAGACAAGATGCTGGAGCAGCAGCAGCCAGCTTGAGGATAGAAACTGTGTGCTAAGAATGGTAAATCAGGAAGATGGAAGATGTCTCGATTCTGGATCTCTTTGTAGTGCTGTCCTACCAGCCCTGGACTGCTCATTTCTGGATTTCTACATGAGAAAATAGAACTTTCACTGGCGCCTGTTGGGGGAGGGTGAGGAGTCGGGGAGAGCATCAGGATGAATAGCTAAAGCATTCTGGGCTTAATACCTAGGTGATGGGTTGGTAAGTGCAGCAAACCACTACAGCACACATTTACCTATATAACAAACCGGCACATCCTGCACATGTACGCCAGAACTTAAAATAAAATAAAATAAAATAAAATAAAATAAAATAACTTTGTGTGTTTTCTTTCAGGTTTTAAAAAAATTTTATGTAGCAGAATATAACCCCAGCTGAAACATACAAATTAACACTTGCAAAAGAACAGAAGAAAAGTACCATCTGAAATAAAGGCATATATTCTTTCAGGTTTTTTTTTTTTTAAAGGCATCTTTACTGATATGTAAGGCATGTGTGTACTACTATCATCAGATGTATGTGGTATTACTAATATAAAATATATTCTGTTTTTATTCATTTTCTTTTTCATCCTGACAAACCCTTCAGCAATGTGGGCTTTAGCTTGTCTTCCCATGCTAGGACGATTTTCCTATAAATTAGAGCAAAAAGAAAAAAGCCTTGTAAATCATCTCTCTCACTTAACTTGCCCATTGTCCTCCTCTGCAGGAAACCTACAGGTTGCAGAAGAAAATGGCTGGTGGAAATGCAGCAGGAAGAATAACATGATTCTGAAACGAGGTAAGAATCAGTGAAATTAGTGTAACAGCAGATCTTACCAGCTTTTTTTTTTTTTTTTTTTTTTTTGTCTACTTCACAAACTTAAGATTGGGGAAATTGTTGAGAGGAGTCTTTGTTTTAAATGAGTGCAAGACAAGGACATATCTTTCTAAGCATCACATTAAATGAGGTGGAAAGAGAAGGAGACTCAGATGATAAATCAAAAATCCCACCCCTTCTGTCTACCTCTCCCACCACCCTCCATTACAACACATCAGGCCAACATAAGGGATTACTTTCCATTCCTAGGGTGTGGTACATTTACAGAAAAGCCCCCCTTTAGGGCTTTGATAATTATAGAAAGACGTTCACAATATGGACATCAAAGTAATGTCTTGTGTTTCTCAAGTTCTGCATTTTTCCCTCAACAAGGGCCAGAATTAATGAACCAAATCGATTTTTTTTGTGATGACACAAATTCCAAAGTGCAAACCAGTAGAATTTAGAAAACAAATAATCCCATTTTATAACAAAGCAACATGATACAGACCACAGGTGGACTGTATCACAAACAGCAACGATGGAGAGGGCAGCAGTGTGTTAGCAGGAGGAAGAAATGATGGCAGCAAAACCTGAGAGGTCCATTTCGGGACTCCTTACTCATAAGGCTGGCAAGGAGGTTCTGGTCATTGTCTGGAAGCTTCTCTGGGCTGGGGGCTAGGAGCCTTGGTTTCTCTCCATGGGGGCCTCATCACGGGCTGCTTGGACTTCCTCTGAGCACCCAGATTGGGTCTAAGGGTCAGTGTCTCGAGAGAGCTGGCAGAAGTGCATGGCATTCTAATGCTCTAGCCTGAGAAGTCACATGGCCCATGGCACCTGGCTGTACAGGTCCCCTAGAGGTCTAGGGTGAGCGGCAGCAGTGGCAGCATTTTCAGAGATGTCTCTGGGACTAGGGGTGGGGAGGTGGAAGGGATGGAGAGGAGGAGACTTCTAGAAATCCGAGAGATGAGACCACTTCTACTGCACTTTATATTAATATTTAAAGCAGTCCTGAAGGTTTGTCCTGATTCAACAGGGGAGAGTACTGGTCCTACCCTTCCATGGAAATAATGCTGAGGTCACGCTGTAAGAAGGGCATGTGGGATGGGACATGCTGTTGTTGCTATCTCGGGAAAATACAGGCTGCTCAGGTGGGAAAAAGAAATTTCTATGAGGGAGAAGCATTTTTTCAGTCACCTACTTAGCCTGGAAGCTTATGGACCACGTATTAGCTCTTATAACACCCGTGGAGGCCCCGAAAGGTGAGATTTCACCCCCACCCCATACGAGCATCCTGGGCTGTCCAGAAGTCACTACGTTCATGAACGTTTCAGAAATTAAGAGTCAAGCACTAATTTTCAGGCACCACTCCTTTCAATAAACACTCCATAGTTAATTTTGCATTTACAAAGAACTAGGTTGTTTGGGGGAGACCCCTCTCTCCTATACCCTGTCCACTGAGAGGCAGGCATCCCAAATTCAGGTTTCCATGGCAGTGGGCTTCCACGTCAGTGCCTCCCTGTCAGGGCTCATCTCCGGCCTGGTGGGGAGTAGGTGATGTGTGCTAGGATCAGGCCTCTGGCCAGTCATTGTCTCTTCTCCTGCCACAGTGACATATAATCTTACTGTAGTAAATAACAGTAACCTAAGTTTCCTAGCCTGTAAGAATAAATGAGGTCACATTAACAGCAATAAATCACATTGCAGTTGTTAATACCTTCACCCAGCATACGGATAACACAGATAACACGAATGTTATCTCACCTGTGTTTAACAATCAGTTGCCTTTTTATTTTTCACTCCAGGCTGTCCTAGTTCATGTTTCCTGCCCATAAAGCCACTGAAAGGTGGGCATCTCCTCACGTGGCTGCTGCTAGTGAGGGACCTAGTATCGGCCCTGGGGGCTAACGCGGTGCTGTGGCCTCTGCAGTCCTCAGCAGTCCTTCTGGTACCACAGGCACGCTGTGTTTACAGCAGAGATGGAGAGGTTTTCTACCTTACCCCCACCCTGCCCAGCCCCTAGCTCTGGGCTTTAGTTTGTTATCTGGGTACCAGAGAGCATAGCTTGAGCCCCTGCATCTCACAGAGTCCCTTACGACAACAGCCTCCTCAGCCTCTGCAAACAACCTCTCTCTCCACAGGGCTCAGATGAGAATCCAGGGAAACCAACTTCTTAAAAATAGATGCCAGTAGGCTGCCTACCCTGCCAAGTCATTGGACATTTCCAGACATGCCTGATTCCCAGCAGAGAACACAAATTATGCTCTCGAATCCCTGCTACATTACTAAACGTGCATAGCACGCCCTGATGCTTTCCCCTGAATCAACTCTGTTTAGTAGGTAGGACAGATGATAGTATTACAGTTTCCATCTTTCATACAAAGAAATTAATTCTTAGTGAGAAAAAGCTAGAAGCTTGAAGTGAGATAATAATTAAGATTCTGATTGATCACACGAATGGAGGTCTTTGAACAGCAAATCTGGCACTCTCCTGGAGTACTTCACGGTGACAGGTCACCACGCTTGGCCTGGATGCCCTAGACAGAGGCATTTTCCTCTCTGTGCTCACAGCATGTTGTTTTGTTGTAGAGTTTGCTGTATTTTATGACACCACTTTAAATGTCAGTCTTCTCCACTAAACATTTCTCATGCCAGCAAAGTGCCTGGCATGGAGAAGGGACTTGATAAACATTTATCGGTGGGATGAATATGAACTTTTTAAAAATCTCTTAATGTTTCTCTAATGAAGGTGGAATCCTCCCATCCCAGAGAACATTTGGAAGTGGAGGAGCATTTTTGATTGTCACAATGCCGAGGAGTGATGCTCCAAGCCTTTTATAACTGGGGCCAGGGATACGGGACATCTTGCAATCTGTCAGACAGTCCTGCACAAAGAAGTGCTCTGTCCAAAATGCCAATCGCTCCTCCTTTGAGAATAACTGCAAGGAAGTTCAAATGTTAGGAAAGTCCCAAGTACTCCTAAGCCTTCGAGTTTAGCCTAGGAATACCTTAGCTATCTGTGACCTTGCTATTTGAGTTTTGAGACAAAAATAGAGGTTATGCTATATACCCACCTCATGCTATGGTTTAACGTGAACATGTGTAAGAGGTCTAATAGAGTGGTTGCATGTGGCAGGCAGACAAGTGATTTGAGCTCCTTTTCCCCTTACCTCAGGTAATGGGAACAATCATTTGTCAATGCATCAGTTTGGCCTATGGTTTAACTCAACTGAAAGATATTTTGAAAGCAGGCCTAGTGTGCTCGGATCTGCCCTTGGAAATATAAAAAGTAGTATGGTAGGTATATTGCCCAATTGTTATGAGGATTCAAGTCTCTAAAGATCAGTGCCTGGCACTTAGTAGTCTCTTAATGAATAGTTGACTTGATGATAGGTGGCAGAAATCTAAGAAAAGCGGTGCTCTTGCTTAAAAATTAAGGTAGCATAAATCAAATCATATTCTCCCTATTTAGCAAAATTGAGTGAGATTTCTTTAGTAAGTTTTGCTTGTCCACTATTTCCTGCAAATTAAACAGACTTCCTAGAGAAGAAAACAATTCTTGACTTTACTCCATACCCACCATTGCAGGGTAATGCATGCTTGAGGCAAAAACATATGACTTACCTGTTTTATACTGTCTCTTCGTACCCTTTCAGTTCCCACTGGTGAATGAATTTACTTTCCACCTGCCTCTTATTAGAGAAAATATGTCATAGCAACATTAAAAAATGTTGATAAGAATAGAAAACCATAATCCTAACCCTATTGCAACTGTTTAAAAAATTGCCTTCTGATGCTTTTCTATAAGAATGTCTTTTTGCTGGGTGCAGTGGCTCAAGCCTGTAATCCCAGCACTTTGGGAGGCTGAGGCGGGTGGATCATGAGGTCAGGAGTTCAAGACCAGCCTGGCCAAGATGGTGAAACCCCGTCTCTACTAAAAATACAAAAATTAGCCAGGTATGGTGGTGGTCACCTGTAATCCCAGCTATTCAGGAGGCTGAGGCAGGAGAATGGCTTGAACCCAGGAGACAGAGGTTACAGTGAGCCGAGATCATGCCATTGTACTGCAGCCTGGGTGACAGAGCGAGACTGTCTCAAAAAAAAAAAAAAAAGGATGTCTTTTTATAGAGTAGCTATCATAATGCACATACTATTTTGATTTCTACTATACCCAATTTGTATTATATATTTTCCATGTTTCCTGCATAATTATAATGTTTAATGAGTGCAAAATATTCCATAGCTTTAATATGCCATCCCATCTTGTTGGATATTGAGATTGTTCTCACTAGGTAGGGCAGCAATAAATATTTTTTACAAACAATTTTTAGCACTGCTCTAATATTTCATAGAATAAATCTCTAGTACTTTAAACACAGAGTCAAAACAGAATGAATATTATGACTCTTGTTCTGTATTTTCTTATACATTTCCAAAAAGGTGATACCAATTTCCAATGCCATTAGAAGTATATAAGAATCCAATTTCACTGCAGCCTTGAACTATATAATTATTCTTTAAAAATTAGCAGGTTTAAAATAATATCAGTGAACCTTACTTGATATTTATTTGATTATTGCCAAGCATAATTATTTTCCATATGCTTTATTTTCTCTTTATATTTCCTCTAGCAAATGTTTACAAAATCTAACTTCTCCCTAACCAGTATCGAATATAGTAGAAGAAAAAGAATACTGGGTTAGTTTTGGGGCTTCTAGCAGCATGGTCTTCTAACTTAATCTCTTTCTGCCCAACACACCTCATCTGTATCTGAAGGAAGTTGGCTGATTGCTGATTCTTTCTAGCTCTTAACTTAAATTATTCTAAATACCCTACAAGAAACAGGCCAAACTTAACCATATACAGTATCATAAAGTACCACATCTGTAACTGGCATAGGTAAATATCTAGAATTTAACATTGGGGCAGGTGGAATTCTTAATAGATTCCAGGGAATCCCATAATTTCTGAGCAGTATGTGAAGGTTAATAGAGAAACTCTTCATTCATTTATTCAACAGGTATTTAGAGGACCTATAATGTACTAGACTCCCTAACAGATGCTTGGCATGCAAAGATAAAGCAGATATAGTGGTAGGGGAGCTTTGGTCAAATGGAGGAGATGGGTGAACAGGAGAAATACAAGGAAGTGTGGTAGGGGCTACAGTCAGCAGCACGGGGAGCAGCTACATAAGAGGGCTTCACAGAAGAGGGGGCTTTGACCCAGGACTTGAAAAATGGGTAAGATTTTTGCCAAGAGGAAGCTAGAAGAGTGAGTAGAGGTAGAGAGGAAAGTCTTGGTCTGCAGGGAACGGCATGTGAAAGGCATGAATCTATGCAAAACATCTTACTAATAATAGTGAGAAGTTAGTTTTCTGGAATATATGGTGCATTGTGCAGAAATAGAGCTGGACAGTAAATGGGGGTTAGACTTTATGCCAGGGAAAGGAGTCTGTTTTTTTATCTTCTGGGAAGCTTGGATGTTTGGATATAGCAGGAAGCCGGGGGAGATTTCTAAGCAAGGGAGTGATATGGCCAGTGATTTTTTTTTTTTTTTTTTTTTTTTTTTTTTTTTTTTTTTTTGGTTAAAGATCACTTCTGGGAATCCACAAGTGCCATTAGAATTTACTCATCTCAAAGTTGGGATTAATTGTGCAAACTTGGGGGCTGTGTTTTGAGGCCTTAACCATTTTCATTCAATACATTGTTGAGTGTTCTTCTATTTACCTATGACTATCAGGCATCTGAAAAGCTGGGAAACAGGATGAATTTATTTTTAAACAGTATGTTAGCTATATTTTCAAATAATATGCACAATCTTTGCCTTCAAACTCCAGACATCTATTCAGATGAAGCACTTCTACCTTTAAAACAATGGGTTCAGTTGTGGATTTGTGAAAAAAGTGTAATGAATATGTGTCCCAGGTTGGATAATAAATTACACGGTCATGTTATCTAATCTTGAATGCCACAGATCTTGTGGCACAGGGAAAGAGACCATGGCAGAGCTATGTAAGACTCATAGCTTCTGTTCAAACAAAGCATCCATCAATTCCACTCATATTTCATTGGGCAAAGCAAGTCACACACTCGAGATCAACATGCGCCCTCCTGAGGGAACAATGAAAGTCACATGGACCAGCAACCTATATACAGAGAGAGTCTGTATGCTTATGCAATATATACAGCAGAATCTACATCTAGATATCCATCTCAATTATTAAGAAGGTTTTAACTAGTTTTCAGTGATGAAATCAAGGCCACTTATTTTCCATTTGTTCTTGGCCACATCCCTCAACTTGCCAGCCCTGCGCTGTGTTGCAGAGTGCTGACCCTTCCAAAATAAGTTTCCCAAGCTTCCCTGATATTTTTTAGGTTTCTTCAGTGGTAGGTTCTGGCAGGAGATTGAAGGATGTGAGGAAGGAAGAAGCCAGAGTATTCCTCCTTCCTCTCTCTGTGTCTGGTAGCATCTCTGGCTGTGGCTGTCGCCCCTCCATCACTCTAGCAGCCACCAGGCCATTCTCCTTGTTGGACCCAGCTGCCTTGAGCAGCCCCCTCTTGTGGGCTCCTCTCTTTGTCCATCCAGCCCTGAGAATGAGAGTGGCTTCTTTCAGTGTCTCATCTCCAGTTGCTGCACCGTTTGCTACTTTGGTTCTTTCTACGCCTTTCATAGTTCATCATATTCACTTCCCTCTATTGTATGACCTGGTATGGGTTCTATTTACCTGACTGGACTCTGCATAATACAGACTATATTCTGTTCTTGAAATTAGTCACCTTTCTCAAATTTGTCCAGTACCTTAAGTAACCTTTACTCCAATTGTCCATTCACCAGGGTTGGCTGTGAATACTTTAGAAAGTATGGTTAAGCTTTATACCTCATATCTCAAGACCATGCTCCTAACTTTTGTTCTAGGCCCAACAAATATATCATAGGGTGGCATAAATAAATATTTTTAAAACATTTACAAATATTTACAAGTTCTTATCTTTAAAAACATGGCAGAGCAGGACTAGGGTGGCAGTGGAATCATCTGAGAACAAATGAGCAAGTTATTGGCCCAGGTTCCACTCCTCAAAAAACAAAATAGGTGGGCACAGTGGCTCATGCCTGCAATTCCAGCACTTTGGGAGGCTGTGGTCAGGGGAGTGCTTGAGCCCAAGAGTTCAAGACCAGCCTGGGCAACATCTATACAAAAAAAGTTTAGAAAATAGCTAGGTGTGGTGGCATGTGCCTGTAGTCCTACCTACTTGAGAGGCTGAAGGTAGGAGGATCACCTGAGCTGAGGACTTGGAGGCTGCAGGGAGCTATGATGTCACCTACTCCAGCCTGGGTGACAGAGTGAGACTCTGTCTCAAAACAACAACAACAACAACAACAACAACAACAAAAACAATCGAACAAGAGAAGCTTTTTGTTTGTGTGTGATTAAGACACTTACATATATACAGATATTGACATTTACATTGCATACGGGTATATACATGCACACATATGACATTTATATATTCATGTATATAGAAGATTTAATTATATTTAAAAGGCTATGGATATATTAGTAGTCTCTAAAGAGTTTATTTAAAGGTATTTAGAATATAATGATCACCGCCAGAGGATGACTTATTTAAAAGCTTCTATGTTCTATACTGATTTTCTATTGATATCTTTGATACAATATTTGGAAACAAATTTTAAATATAGGAGAGAGACACTGTAGGAAAAAGATTTGATAGCATCCAGAAAGAATTTTTGCAAATAGGTACTGAATGAATGGGCAAATGACAGCCTTAGAGAGAGTGAAGTCACATTTTGCTTCCTCTTGAATTAACAAGGGGATTTTGCTTCAATGTGTACAAGGGAGAGGAACAGGAAAGGTTGGTTTCTGGGGGAGGGTTCACTCATCCTGAGGCAGTCTGCTGCTGGTCTGACACCAGCAGGCATAGCGGCGGCTGTGGAGGCAACGCTATAGTAGTACTGCTAAGTGTTTTCTAACGGTCCGAAGGGACCTCTGAGGAGCCTCTCTCCACGGACTGTCACACTGGTCCGAGCAGTATTGAACATGGGAGTTGGGCAGTCACCAGGGTTTTTTCAGTCAAAATGACAGCAGGTTCCTCTGAGGGACATTTGCTGAGGTATAGAGTGGCACTGGGCTCTTTATGTGCCTAAGTGTGGACTTCAGAGACAGACTGACCTGAATTAAAATCCCAGCTTGGCCACTTACTAGCTTCATGAGCTTGAGCATGTTTTGTAATTTCTTTGACTCTCAATCTCTGCCTTCATTAAAGTGAGGACTATAATATCTTCTTGGGCAGGGATGCACACACACGTGCGCACACACACACATACACACACACACACACCATGCTCGGTTCATAAAAAGCACTCGTTTGATGTGTTATTTTCGTTATTGACAATAATAAGTTATTCATATGCTGTATTTATAAAATGCGTGCAGCCAGTTTATGATATAATTATATTCCTCTGCTTCTCTACACTGCTACAAGGACCCTCTAATCCAGTTTTGTCACCATGCAAACTAAGAGCCTGAAGCCCAAAGAGGGTCAAGAACTTGCTCCAAAGTAGACAGCTAATGAGTAGTAAACATGGAGCTGTAACCCAGTTTCTTGATTTCTATTCCGTGACCCTTCTGACTCAGTCAGGAATTGCAACAACATCCCACCTTGGTGTGCACACTCTCCCTGCCCACCCCTTCTCAGGGACCTTCCCAACAATGGCGGCATAATACATCGAGAAAGTCTTACTGGCACCAAATCTCCTTCGTTTTCCTTGAGTCTAACTCCCTGCATCTTTCCATCTCTTTTTTCTCAACCAGAGACTTAATTTTTTCTCCTCTGAATTTTATTCTTTACTTGCCTTCCCTTAAATGTGCTGACATTCTGTGCCTCATTAGTTAGTTTTTTAATTCATTCAACAAACATTTATCTAATACTTTTAAGGTGTCAGACACTGGAGAACTAATGATTAAAATTACTCCAGGGGCTTACAATCTATGTAGGAAATGAACTGGTTTTTTTTTTTTTTTTGCACTCTGTTGCCAGGCTGGAGTGCAGTGGTGATCTCAGCTCACTGCAACCTCCGTCTCCTGGGTTCAAGTGATTCTCCTGCCTCAGCCTCCCAAGTAGCTGGGACTACAGGTGCACGCCACCACGCCCAGCTAATTTTTGAATTTTTAGTAAAGATGGGGTTTCACCATGTTGGCTAGGATGGTTTCGATCTGTTGACCTCGTGATCCATCTCGCCTCGGCCTCCCAAAGTGCTGGGATTACAGGCATGAGCCACTGCGCCCGGCGGAGGAAATGAACTTGTAAGCAGAAATTGCAATACTTCATGATTAGGAGGGGAACACAGGACACAGGAACCCCAAGACCCTCCCACCAACAGGAGGAGGTCTAACATGGCGGTTGATAGCATGGGCTCTGAAGTGAAATCCTGGGGATTTGAATCTCAGCTCCTCCATCCACGTGTGCTCATGGGGAAACTGTATAGACTCAAGGAGCTTTGGTTTCCTCTCCTGTAAAGTAGGAATTGTAATAGTACCTGCCCCAGAGGGAATGTGAGGCTTAAATGAGAAAACTTATAAACTTTCAATATTTGAATATATTTACAAGTTGTCATCTCCCTTTAGATATAGAGCAGAGTGGAAGAAGGGCAGGAAATCTATCTGAGAGCACATAGTAAGCATTCAATCAAAGCGATTTCTTTTTGCCTTAGGAGGGAGAGTAAACAGAGATTACTCATCATTGAATAGCTGGAGTTTAGGTTATTCATGAAAAAGGATGGGGATCTCTCCTCTTCCTGCAGCCAGAGCAAAAATTTCATAGTTCTACTCCAAATGTGAATGATCAGCGTGATCACAAGTAGCTGAGGAACTGACCCTGAGGGTGGTTGATGATTGACTTTCTATAGCGGATGGGCTGCCAGAGCTGACAAGCAAAGCCTGTGCAAATTCTGCATCTCACAACCTGTGTGGTCCAGCTGTGGGCTGAACAAAGAGTGGCATATGTGATGTGAGAGCTTTGAATAGAGCCTGAGATTGCATGTTTCTGTGTGCAGGAAAATGGTTTACTCAGTGAATACTCTATTTCTTTTCTAGCATCCTTTCCTACTTGGAGCATAGGGCTGAAACCATGAGGCTATTTCTCTACTTTGCTGGCTGTGTTTCCTGAGCAAGGTGAGCTTATCATTTTCCATTCAGCTCCCAGCTAATAGAGAAGTTCCTCGGGCAAAAACACAAACACACGAACACAAAAAAAATCATGATAGATGGAACAAAACACAAATGTCTTCTGCCTTTCTCCAGTGTTTGGAAAAATAAACTTGCTGGAAAGGGGACATTGGATTAATTCTTCAACAGGCAGGCACACTTGTGGGTTTCAGCTATGGGGACTCTGAAAGCTGTGTCAGTTGTGTGAATTCTACATTTCTTTGTGTGTATGTGTGTGTGTTTACGAGCATGAATGAGTGTGTGTGTGTGTCTGTATGTTGGTGGGGGTGGGGGACTGGTTTAAAGGGGATTGCTGTCGCTCAGACAGGGCGGGAACTCATTTTCATTTGGAATCAAATGCTTTCAGAGCCGGATAAAATGAAAAACTTTATTCAGCATTTTCTGAAAGAAGCCAGCCAAGGTCTCCTTTTTCAGTATCTGGGACCACAAATGCCACCTAAGTCACACAGGCTATGTCTGTGCACACACGTATGTAATTTTTAATATCCTCACATGACCAAAATGGATTTGTCCCATTCAGTGGGAAGCCACAACATTTATTACATCTCTTTCTCAAATAAAGCTCAAAGCGAGCATTTCATCTTTCCTCATGTAATCATCATAAGGTAGAAAATGAAATTTTCCAAACCTAAAAGCATGTTGCTAAGAGCTCCAGGGCACTGCATGTCACTTCTTACTTTGATGTGTTCATGGAAGGGGGTGGGGGGATGACAAAAAAAAAGAGAAGGGAAAGAAAAGAGAAAGAAAGATGCGCCACATCTTCCTTGAGATTTCAGAAAGCGATTTTTTTCTTTTTTTTCTTTTTTTAACTCTTTATGTAGTGACAAGATGGAGCTGATTAAAAGAAGACAAGGAAAGTCTCAGTGCCAGACCACTTCAGAAATGAAGCATTCCAGAAAGGCATGTACGAACTCCTGTCAGAAACAGGAATGATTTCATGGCCCCTTTTGCATATTAATGAACTACAAGTAACCTCAGTTTAGCGGTGCAGATGCAACATTTCAGGACCTGTGCCAGAATTCAGCGATAAATGCCAGCTCCAGGGGAAATACATTTCATGATAGAATTAGGAGGGCAGCCATCTGAGACGTCCACAGAAATCGCCACCCCCCTCGAAATGAAAGGGGGTGTCTGGGGAGCAGGGCACTGGTGGCAGTGGATGTGGGGTGGGTGTCTGGGGTCATTTTTCTAAAATCGGTTTCCAGGCATGCTCTCAATCTTCAACTCTTCTGACACTGCATATTTCCTCAAGCAACAAAATCATTTGCCAAAAGGTCAAGCTTAGGTGAACTGATTAATTTGGCTGCCTATTTTTCTGGTGTAACTTAAAAAAAAATGTTCAAACATATATTCTTCCCTGTTTTAGAAGCAAAATACCTCTTTTTGTTTCTTCCCACCCTGCTCCCCAAACTGCCTGTCAGGCACTTTTTTCCCCCCAACTTCTTGCAACCTGTGGTTGTATTTTCTGGCAGAAGGCAAGCTCTCAGCAGTCCTCTTTTCTTCCAGTGCTCCTCCAGAATTTGCTTGATTCTCGCCCCCTTGCTCGCTCATTCCCCTTTGCCCCAAACGCGTAGTACAACCGTCACTGTCGTCTGTGCTCACCATCTGTTTCTAAAATTCCTATGATACAGAAATCACATGACAGTTTGAGGTGCAGCCATTTCAATGTTGCAAGCTTTTGCTTGGCAGGGTTTGGAAATGATGGCTGTGTGGTTTTGCCGGACAGGGCTGACCAGCTCACGTGGTCAGCCCTCTTGAAGGACCTTCAAAAGCTGCTGCCGACAGGATCAGATGTTTCTGTAAAACTAAGAATGGAGAATAAAGCCACAGGCTTTATTTTCAGCTGAGACCCAGGCTAGATTGCAGCCAAGGAGAAGAGAAAACACGTACAGAGCAATGCTCTGCACTGCATTGTAAAAAAATAATACACACCTAGAATTGACTTAGCTGCTCTCTCAGTCAACTCTTGCCACAATAATGCTACATGGCAAAACACTTTGAGGTTCAGCAGCTTCACACAATTATTCAGTCTCTCTCGTAAGTCTGCAGGTCAGGTGGGGGTTGGCTGACCCGGGCTAGGTCTACCTGGGCTTGCCTCCAAGCTGCAGATTAGGTCCACGTCTGCTCTATGTGTCTCTCATTCTCTTGGGCAAGTGGGCTACCTGGCTTGTGTTCTTATGGAGATAGCAGAAATGCACGAGGGTAAATCTAACAGTGCTCATATCATATCTGCTAATATCCCATTGGCCAATGCAAGTCACATGAACAAGCTGGAAGCCAAGAGCCAGGAGTAAGTCACATGCTTAAGCCCAGGTTCAACGGCGGGTCAGGAAATACACCCTCCTCATGAAGGTAAGGAAGGAATGAGAAATAATTAAGTGATAGCATAAACTCTATCACACTTGCTGTGATGGACGTATGGGTGCCCACCCAAATATTCATTCCTTCTTTTGGTAATTAGTTTGATTTTCATTTTGGTATCCACAATTCCTTAGCAATTGTACCTTTTAGGAAAACTAATGCTCTACTCAGTTCTAGAGATTGGGAAGGTGATCAGGCTTACCTTACCAGCATAATCCTATCCTCTGGGCATAATTACTAGTTTAAGGATAAACATGCAATCCAATTTGGGACAATGAGAATAGAGGAGACATTTGCTAGGAACTCCTAGAAAACGGGCTTTCTTCTCACTCTGTGAGAACTACGAGAGAAGATGCCTTGAACTGTGTAGTGTGTAGCTGTGCCTTTTACAACTGCTGAGGTGTGAGGGTGTGAGGAGAAGGTGGTGCACGGGGAGGACTTATGATTGAGATTGTAGGAAAATCAGTTCATTTCCTGATCAATCCTAACCTGAAGTTCACCCTATTTCTGGGATTTTCAGTTAAGTCAGCTAATAAATTACCTTTATTGTTTATTGCGTTTAAATTACTTGCAATTAATACTATCTTAGACTTTGAGATGTTGGGGGAGGGGTGTGTGTGCATGGGTGTGTGGTATGGTGTGAGATTTAATTCCTTTGTACCTCAGATTCCTAAGATTTCTAGTCTACAATATGGGGATAATTGTTGTTGTGTTATAATAATGTGATAATACATCAAGATCCTAGCACACAGCAGACCAGCCATCTTGCACATTTCTTCGGGCTGTTCTCCAGGGGAGGGAATAAGCACAACACTTGTGGAGCTGCCTCAAACAAGAGAGGATTTCTTTTTTCCAATTTTCTCCAAACCCATGGGCTAGCCAAAGCCCTCATAGAAGATACTTAACAAATAAGACACTTAACAAATAGTAGTTTTTCCTTCTCTCTTTTATAGTCATTACTTACTTGGAGGGCTAAAAGATAAAAGCAAATTAATTGTCTGTTGTTCAGCAATAGAACTCTTAAGGAACACGGTTAATTGTGATTGTTTCTCTCTTAAAAAGCAGTTAATTTCTCCCCTATATTGTAGTCATTTCTTTTCCCTCTTCCTTTCCTGAAGCTCATTTTCTTTCCCTTTTTATTCTTCATTTTCTATCTTTTCATCCTTTCCGAGAGCCTCTTCTCTTTGTCTTCTTTCCTTTCTTCTCCCAAGTCTCTGCCTACTTTTGCTTTCCTCTCTCACTTTTGAAAACGACTTCTGAGGACTTGGCCTTTTTGACCTCAGGGTCTCTTTGTGTAAAAGCTGATATGCTGGCTTGGCGCAGTGGCTCACACCTGTAATCCCAGCACTTTGGGAGGCCAAGGCAGGTGGATCATGAAGTTAGGAGATCGAGACCATCCTGGCTAACACGGTGAAACCCTGTCTCTACTAAAAGTACAGAAAATTAGCTGCACGTGGTGGCGGGTGCCTGTAGTCCCAGCTACACAGGAGGCTGAGGCAGAAGAATGACCTGAATCCAGGAGGCGGGGCTTGCAGTGAGCAGAGATCACACCACTGCACTCCAGCCTGGGCGACTGAGCAAGACTTCGTCTCAAAACAAACAAACAAACAAACAAACAAACAAACAAAAAGCTGATATGCCATCCAAAAGCAGAGCCTCTGGAGTGAAATGTATCTGAACACACAGCCTGGCTCTGTGACTTTGGACTTACTATGTTCTCTGGACCTCGACTTTCCCCTCTGTAGAATTGGTCTAATTTACCTACTTTGGAATTTTCGTGGAAAACTGAATGAAATCATGTGTGTCAAGTACCTGAGACTGCATAAATCAATCAGTAAACTGTAGTTGCTTCTCTTTTCAGCTTCTTTATATAAGGTCATAGTTGTAAAATGCTTGGCATAGAGTAGGCACCAAACATTTAGCATATATCATTCATGTTTTATTTAAATAGAACAGCTGCTGACACCATCATTTTCCTGTCTTAGCCTTTTTCCCTGTAAACAAGTCTTTACCTAATTGTTTGAGTAGCTGAAACATCCCTTGTCCAAACATGGACAGAGAACATAAGGGTGAACTGTTTAGTTCATGGCTACTGAGAGAATTCTGGGAACGCTTCCTGCATGCCCTTAGGCAGATGGTCGGCCCACATATATTTCAACAACACAAATTAATGTAAAACATATTCATGTATGTATTAATTAATGCTAATGTATTCATAAACAACTCAGATAATAGGCAGTCCATTCTGACACCTCCCTCCTAATTCATTCACCCTAAAGAGACTGACTCTTGCTTAATTTTTGGCTCAAACAAGTTGATCTACTGTGATTTCAGGAGCTTCCTTTCTTCCACACTCCCTATGGCCACCTGCCGCTGCCTAAGAATTCCTCTAGCTGGTGGAAAAAGCCTTCCAGACTGTAATTAGAAGGAGGGAGAAATTGTGTCTGTGCAAATACTTAACTAAAGTAGTATGAAGAGTATGAAGGCATTTCTGTCTCAGGGAAATCAGATAAAAAGTAGGGATAGGAGGAAAGTATTAGTACTTGAAGAGAAGGCTGAGGATGAAGGAGAAGTCACTTGGGGGTGAAAAAGTCATGAAGATTTAGAGAATTGCCCAGAGTCAGATCTTTGTATCTTAAAGTGGAAGCTGTGTTCTGAGGAATGTTCTTTGTGGAGTGCCATGATACACTTTAAGCAAGTTTGAATTTAAGGTTGTTTCTGTTGCTGCTGTTTTAAAAAACTGAGATGCTTTCAAGAGAGGAAGATTTTTCCCAGGGAATTATTTAATGTTGGAGCTTGAGGACAGAGTTTAGAGACTAATGAGGTCTCTTCCTTCAAGGGGTTTATAATCAAATTTGGAGAACTATGGAAAGACGTAAGACAACTGTCAAATGCAAATATATAGAACATCCTGCTCATCATTGGCTCTTCCCTCACACACACATTCTGTTGGCCTCACGTCTGCTGGATGTGTGGGTCCTTTGAGATTGGGCTGTCAGAACTGCCGTTACTAGGAGGTAAGCAGTTAGGAAGTTCTTCCTGAATCTGGAGGAGTTGGCACTGTGTTCTTCCCCCTGTTGTATATTTTTGTTCAAACTAGGTTTTTATTCTAGTAAAAAAAATTATAACCCTTATATGAAAACAACTCATTGATACAAGGGATGAAAAAGAACATAGACGAGGTCTGGACTGGATATTAAGAGAATGGGCCAATGAGAAAAGCAAAGTAAGCCCCTATACTCCCCCTTGCTAAACCATTTTCAAACTCCTTTCAGAGTCATCCTCACAA
>NW_012110141.1:30743-33438 GCF_000951045.1 Mandrillus leucophaeus
AGTTTTTCAGATTTTTAGATATTTTGGTTTTACAAGCAGAAAATAAAACGTAATTTAAAAAGACAATACTCCATCGTATTCAGATTTTTTAAACTTTCAAAACACAATTTCTGTGTAATATATTTTCATATGAATGTATCATCCGAGTAGTAGGGCATGAAAACCCAGCTAAACTTTCTGTGTTTCAGTTTCCTCATCTTGAATACGGAGAGGCCTTAAAGAGCATTGAATAAAATAATGCAGGTAACTTACTTTACACAGTAGTACATAGTTAGGAATCAATAAATGTCAGAGACAAAAGAATCCCATCTCAGAGGCTTCAGTGAGTGTGTTGTAAGTTATGAAAGTGCTTATTGTAAGTTTTGTTGACAGGGTGAGTTTACAAAAAGAAATACACAGGAAAAATCCTTGTCTACACATCCATCTCCTCACATCTTCTTTTCCTGTTTTTTTTTTTGGTTCTCATATTCCTCGCACTGAATAATAGTTTCTCTTTTTCCAGGCACACTTGCCTACTTTCTATGTAAATAAACCTATTTATTTTACTTCTTTAAATACAAACCCCTCCTCCTCTCCCCCTTTTTGAACTCAGTAACATATCCTGAGGGGGCATATTCAAGGACAGGAAAGTCAAGGGAGATACTTCACCAGAATTTTCCTGGGGTTGAGGCAGGGTTATTGGTGGTAGGAGACAGAAAAGGCAGTGAATATTTACATATTTGTGCATTTTTTTTTAATCATGGATTCATTGTAATATATTAAACACTTAGTTTCAGAGCTTTTTCTCTTTTACATATGGCCATGCTGAACATCTTTGTATGTTTTTCTAAATTCTGATTATTTCTCTAGGATAGTATATTAGTTAGAGTTCATACAAGAAACTGAAAGCACACTTAAATGGGGTAACTGAGGACTATTTAAGAAAGTGTGAGCATCACTGAGGGAGACCAGTGAGCCAAAGGGGCAAAGTGAGGAAGCGGTGACTGGAACTGAGAGAGACAAATGGAGCTGAAGCCATGGCAGTTGCTAGAGCTGCAAGAGGTTGCTTCCCAGTAGGAATCGTGGCCTGTGCTAGGGGAATTCAGCCATTTCTAACACGTGGCCTCACTAGGGGGAGCCAGGGAACTATATACTCCCACTCTGTCTTACCTGTCTACTCATTCTGCTGGTGCCTTCCATTGGCCCAATTCAACCAGAAGTTACAAGACTAGGGAGCCCCGATTCAGGGAGAAAGCAGGGTGGAGGGTGGATCTGGAGGACCAAATGGAGAATATTCACCAGAGAAGGATTTCTACAAGTGCAATTTCTAGGACAAAGGGTGTGATTAGGCTTAACACATTTAATATATATTGCCTTCAATCTTATTCTTTATAAAAAGGACAGTCCTATTTAGAAGAAACTAGCAGTTTTTTACACCCATAGGTGCCAATAGAACAATAAAGATATTCTGCCCTGAAAAGCAAAAACAAGCTTCCTTTCTGAAGAGTTCATCATGTACTGTTTTCTTTCAGTGAATGGAAGATGTTAACAGTAAGAGGAGTTTCTAGGCAGACATTCAAAAGAAGGTGGCAGAAGTTTCTTATACCAACATGCAGCTGTAGGGCCATATAGATATCTAGCACTGAAAAGTTAAAAAAAAAACACACACACACAAAAACTTATTTTCTGAGCAGTTTTTCATGCACTTCTTTCTTTCAATGAATCAAAGATTTTAACACCAAGAGGTGTTTGTAGGTAAACAGAAGAAGATTGCAGAAGTTTCTTTCCCCATGTGCACATGTAGGGCCAAACAGATATCCGGTTATGAAATGTTAAAACAACCTTCCTTTCTGAACAGTTCATCATGTACTGTTTTCTTTCAGTGAAGAAAACAAAGACAAAAACAAACAAACAAACAAAAAACCAGTTTTAACACCTAAAGTAGAAACTGCTTTGTGTTTACCAAAATTTATTTGTTCTACCCTCTGGCACATAGAATGGACTACATCTCCCAGCCTCTCTTGCAGTGAGGTGCAGTCATGTGACTGAGTTCTGGCCAGTGGGTTGTGGATAAAAATGATACAGGCTTGTTCCAGACCTAGACCATGAAAATGTCCCTGGACAATTCCCTATGTTTCTGTCCAAGTTGAATTAAAGAAAAAATAAATAACCACAGTGTCCTTGGCAATCATGTGTTGAATATGCCAGGACACAGGATGACAGATACGTGGGTCCTGCTATTTAGAGGAGGGCCACCAGAGAAACATGCAATTGGCTGTGACATTAATGAGCACTAAACTTGTATGTTGTTAAGTAATCGTAGCAGACACTTCCGGTACCATATGTCACATTCTTACCTCCCCTCAGCTTGCCTCTGATTTCAGCTGTAGCTGGCATGAAGAATTCTGTAATAACTTAGACAGATTTGGTGTTGACAGTGTCCCACTTCTAATATGCCATGTGCATCCCCTACTTTTTGCCTCCCGGTGTTCTCTACCTCGCAGAAATATGCCTGGCCTGCTCACAAGAAAATGCATTATGGACAAGTGAGAAAATTATCATCTCCAGAGGCAGCCCTCAACCAGTGGGGATAGGACTGAGTGGGTAAATGCTCCAATCTCTACCATTCAGGTACACAATTCTGGAAGGCATTCTATGTACTCCTCAGGAATCTCTGCAGAGTTGAACCCACAGCAGTGACCTCTATAGCACACTT
>NW_012110141.1:36308-37509 GCF_000951045.1 Mandrillus leucophaeus
CCAGGGCCATTCAACTAAGCCACTCCTGGATTTCTGATCCACAGAAACCATGAGATAATAAATGCTTATGGATTTCAGCTGCTGAGCTTTGGGGTAATACGTTATGCAGTAATGAATAATGAATACAGTTGACCTTCGGTCTTTTAAAGTTACGTTTTATTTTTTGCATGCAAAACTAAAATATGCTTTTTGTTAAAGCAGAAAACCAAAACAAAAACACCCAAAGTTTAACCAAGAGTTTACCATTATTCTTCACAGGGTAGATGGAGTAATTTAAAACATGAATCACATCATGTCACTCCTCTGTTCAAAAACATCCAGTGATATCTCATTATGTTTGGACTATAATCCAAAGTTCCTCCTGTGGCCTCCAAGGCCCACATGACATCCATGCTGTCCCAAGACCCCAGAGAGTATGCTCTTCCTCTCACTCATTGAGCTCCAGTAAGGGTAGCACTTGTGTGTCCCACACTCTCGCTTGAGTCCTGTACTTGCTTTTTTTTTTCCCTCTGAACTGCTCTTCTTCCAGATGGTCTCATTGCCGACTGCCTCACCACATTCATTTCTTCAACAATGCCTCCTCAGGTTTCTGTTCAAATGTCAATTCGTAAAGATGTTTCCAGGAGTATCCCTTCTAAAATAGCCCCTTTCACTTACTATCCCAATGCTACAGGTGTATCATGTTACTACCTATTACTTTTTGTCCAATTGTCTGTCTCTCTCCGAGAATGCTGGTTCTATAAATGCAGGGATTTTATCTGGTTCACTGCTATAACCTAAGCTCAATAAATATTTATTAAATAAATACTATATTTGCTTTCATTCCTTATTTTCTCTTTCTTTTTTCTTGCCTCTACACAGTTTTTCAGATTTTTAGATATTTTGGTTTTACAAGCAGAAAATAAAACGTAATTTAAAAAGACAATACTCCATCGTATTCAGATTTTTTAAACTTTCAAAACACAATTTCTGTGTAATATATTTTCATATGAATGTATCATCCGAGTAGTAGGGCATGAAAACCCAGCTAAACTTTCTGTGTTTCAGTTTCCTCATCTTGAATACGGAGAGGCCTTAAAGAGCATTGAATAAAATAACGCAGGTAACTTACTTTACACAGTAGTACATAGTTAGGAATCAATAAATGTCAGAGACAAAAGAATCCCATCTCAGAGGCTTCAGTGAGTGTGTTGTAAGTTAT
>NW_012110141.1:41180-76080 GCF_000951045.1 Mandrillus leucophaeus
AGCCAGGATGGTCTCGATCTCCTGACCTCGTGTTCCGCCCGTCTCAGCCTCCCAAAGTGCTGGGATTACAGGCTTGAGCCACCGCGCCCAGCCTCATAACAAAATTTTAAACATGGGGTGCTGATGTGTTGATGTGGTATATAAGCACAATAAAATATTATTCAGCCTTTAAAAGGAAGGAAATTCTCACATATGCTACAACTTGGATGAACCTTGAAGACATTATGTTAAGTGAAATAAGCCAGACACAAAAGGACAACTATTGTATGATTCCACTGATATGAGATACTCAAAGTCATCAAATTGATAAAGACAGAATGTAGAATGATGGTGGTTTCCAGGGGATTGGAGGGAGGTGGAAATGGGGAGTTATTGTTTAATGGGTGCAGAATTTCATTTGGGTTGATAAAGAGTTCTGTGGATAGTTGGAGGGTGGTGGTTGTACAACAATATGAATGTATTTAAAAATAAATAAGATAAATGTTATGTTATGAATACCTTACTACAATAATAATAAATAAAAAGAGAAAACTTAGGATGGAATTGACCAGTTTTCAAGCAGGATAAAAGGGATTGGAGAGTTCAGGAATTTGGGACACCAAAAGGTCGGAGAAGCTGTTTTCTTTAGGCCCTCGACAGAAACAGATAAGCATGAAACAAATTTATGTGACAAAGGCCCAATAAGACTCATTCTTGTAGCAAACATCAGGTGGAAGGTGTGGCCTTCCCACCCCTACCATAATCCCAGATAGCACAAGAAAGTCACCCTTGATGTGAGAGAGGCATAGTGGGGTTGATAAAACACAGAAATAATTTAGTTCTGAAAATAACGTTTAGGAAATAACACTGGGTGTGGTTACTGGTACACAAAACTGGAAGAAAGCGTATATACCAGAAGCTGACTATGTTTTTTTATGGCACAGTGATTGCCAACAAAACCATAAGTCCGCACAGAAAAAAAACCTTAACTATTTGAGACTTAAAACAACCTTCAGGACCCTGAATTTATATCAGCTTGAATTTTGCTGTGTAAACGGTATATGTATAGCCTCCAAGGAGGGTTTTCTTCTCAATAGTGACTTTGAAAATGGTCTGGCAGAAGAATGAACAATAAAGAACGTCTCGGAAGGAAGAGCCAGATTCTAGGAGCAATGGGTGAAACAGCTTCTCCCAGAGGGCAGAACCAGGATGGAATCAAGGACTGAGCCTCCTGCCGCAACCAGAACCTCACAATGACAACCCAGCAGGAGTGTATTATGGACAGATATCAGTCTGCAGTGTGTGTCTCTATTCATCCACTGTCTATGTGGAGCATTTATTGCTGTTACCCTTTCCCTGGCCCACTGAATGGGTTTGTTGGGATGAGAGGTAAAGGAATAGAACTTGTCTTTCTAATTCAAAGGTCCCTGGACCATGAGGAGCCGCATCTGGGAGGATGGCATGGGCTGTGCATTTTATGGAGACACAGGGCTTTGAAATGGATGCTGTGGTTGGTCGGGACATTGAGTGGTCTCTCCAAGTCATCTCTGGGGAAGGGCAAGGGTGTTCTATGCATGGGAGTGGGAGTAAATTGCTCCAAATGGAACAGAAGAGCAGATTAGGACCAAGGCCTCCCATGTGTTCACCAGCCCTGTTTTTTCTTCACACGGGTCACACAACTAGCCTACATTTTCCAGTCTTCCTTACATCTGAGTGTGGCCAAGTGACTGAGATTTGGCCTGTGGGGATGTGGGTAAAAGTGATACAGATGACTTCCATGCACTACTGCCAGAGGAGCATCTTCTTTTCCTTCTGGAATGCAGGAATGAGCAAAACTCCCAGGGAAAACTTGGGAGGGGCTTATTGAAGATTGCAGAGCCACAAAATGGAGCAGCTCTGAGTGTCTGAATCACACTTAAAAAAAAAAAAAACAAAGACATAGAATCCGGAGCAACTTCAGTGGACTGTGATATGAGCAATAAACAACTTATGTTGTGACAAACTACTGACAGTTTTTCCTGTACCAGGAGCTATAGTTACCTCCACGGATACACTATTATGAAAATTTGTGCCAATTATAGATCATTTGGTAAATTCAGAAAGTAAAAGGAAAAAAAATCTGCTTTTTCACTCTCCTGAGGTGATCACTTTTAATATTTTAGAGTGTTTCCTCACTCTAAAGAGAGCCATTTTCTCTATGCATTATTTTTGCATAAGAACATTAATAGGTCTTAGCTAGAAGATATTATGAAGAAAGTTTTGGTGACAGGAAATATATGCCAGTCAAAATCTCTAATTGCTCAAGTCCTTCAACATGTATTTTAAAATATAAACTTTATAGTTGATTCAGATCATTAGCAATAAAAATTGACTTTACAATATTTTTCTTATTTTATTCACACACACACACAAATCTTATGAAAGAAGTAATTCTCTGTTATTTTTACAATTTCACCTTCAATGTGTAATACAGTGTGTGGCAAATAAAGGCACCTAATAACTATTGAACAAATTGATATATGAATGAAGGGATTAATTAATGAATGATTGAATGCAATTCTACATTAGTGTAACAGGAAAAATAGTTGTCAATTAATCATCCCAGCAATGTATAAATTATGTAAATAGTTTAGCCATTTTGGATGGGTTGCACAATTGTTTTAAGCATAAATAAAACATGCTAAGATATGCCCTCTGGGCCGAGCATGGTGGCTCACACCTGTAATCCCAGCACTTTGGGAGGCCAAGGCAGGCAGATCACCAGGTCAGGAGATTGACACCAGCCTGGCCAACATGGTGAAATCCCATGTCTACTAAAAATACAAAAATTAGCTGGGTGTGGCAGCGCATGCTTGTAATCCCAGCTACTTGGGAGGCTGAGGCAGGAGAATCACTTGAACTGGGGAGGCAGAGGTTGCAGTGAGCCAAGATCACACCACTGCACTCCAGCCTGCTGACAGAGTGCGAATCCATCTCAAAAAAAAAAAAAAAAAAAAAGAAAAGAAAAGAAAGAGAGTCCCTCTGTAGGGTGCAGGGATGAATATGGCTATATTATCCATTTTCACACTGCTGATAAACACATACCCAAGACTGGGAAGAAAAAGAAGTTTAATGGACTGACAATTCCACATGTCTAGGGAGGCCTCACAATCATGGTGGAAGGCAAAAGGCACTTCTTACATGGCAGTATCAAGAGAGAGAATGAGAGCCAAGTGAAGCAGGTTTCCCCTTATCAAACCATTAGATCTCATGAGTTACTCAATACCATGGGAATAGTATGGGAGAAACTACCCTCATGATTCTCCCATTGGATTCCTCCCATTGGATTATCTCCCATTGGATTCCTCCCACAACATGTGGGAATTATGGGAGTACAATTCAAGATGAGATTTGGATGGGGACACAGAGCCAAACCATATCATTCCATCCCTGACTCCTCCCAAATTTCATGTCCTCACATTTCAAAACCAATCATGCATTCCTAACAGTCTCCCAAAGTCTTAACTCATTTCAGCATTAATTCAGAAGTCCACAGTCCAAAGTCTCATCTGAGACAAGGCAAGTCCCTTCCACCTATGAGCCTGTAAAATCAAAAGAAAGTTAGTTACTTCCTAGATACAATGGCAATACAGGAATTGGGTAAATACAGTCATTGCAAATGGGATAAATTGGCTGAAACAAAGGGGTTACAGGCCCAATGCAAGTCTAAAATCCAGCAGGGCAGTGAAATCTTAAAGCTGCAAAATGATCTCCTTTGACTCCATGTCTCACATCCAGGATACACTGATGCAAGAGGTGGGCTCCCACAGTCTTGGGCAGCTCTCTGTGTGTTTGCAGGGTATAGCCCTCCTCTTGGCTGCTTTCATGGGCTGGTGCTGAGTGCCTGTGGCTTTCCCAGGTGCATGGTGCAAACTGTCAGTGAATCTACAATTCTGGGGTCTGGAGGACAGTGACCCTCTTCTCACATCTCCACTAGGCAGTGCACCAATAGGGACTCTGTGTGGGGGACCCAACTCCACATTTCCCTTTCACAGTGCCCTAGCAGAGGTTCTCCATTATGTCCCCACCCCTGCAGCAAACTTCTGCCTGTGCATCCAGGCATTTCCATACATCCTCTGAAATCTAGGCAGAGGTTGCCTAACCTCGATTCTTGACTTCTGTGTACCCACAGGCTCAACACCATGTGGAAGCTACCAAGGCTTGAGGCTTTCCACCCTCTGAAGCAACAACCCCAGCTGTCCCTTGGCCCCTTTTAGTTGCAGCTGGAGTGACTGGGATGCAGGGCATCAAATCCCTAAACTGCACACAGCAGAGGGACCCTGGGCCAGGCCCATTAAACCATTTTTTCCTCCTAAACCTCCAGGCCTGTGATGGGAGGGGCTTCAGCAAAGGTCTCTGACATGCCCTGGAGACATTTTCCCCATTGTCTGGGTGATTAATATTCAGCTACTCGTTACTGATGCAAATTTCTTCAGCCAGCCTTAATTTCTCCTCAGAAAATGGAATTTTCTATTTCATTGTCAGCCTGAAAATTTTCCAAACTTTATGTTCTGTTTCCATTTTAAAACTGAAAGCCTTTAACAGCACCCAAGTCACCTCTTGAATGCTTTGTTGATTAGAAATTTCTTCCATCAGATACCCTAAATCATCTCTTTCAAGTTTAAAGTTCCAAAAATCTCTAGGGCAGAGGCAAAATGCCACCAGTGTCTTTGCTAAAACATAACAAGAATCATCTTTGGTCCAGTTCCCAACAAATTCCTCAATTCCATCTGAGACCACCTCAGCCTGGATTTCATTGTCCATATCACTGTCAGCATTTTGGGCAAAGCCATTCAACAAGTCTCTGGGAAGCTCCAAACTTTCCCACATTTTTCTGCCATATTCTGAACCCTCCAAACTGTTCCAACCTCTGCCTGTTACCCAGTTTCAAAGTCACTTTCACATTTTTGGGTATCTTTTTAGTGGCACTGCACTCCTGGTACCAATTTACTGTATTAGTATGTTTTCATGTTGCTGATAAAGACATACCCAATAGTGGGCAGAGAAAGAGATTTAATGGACTTAAAGTTCCACATGGCTAGGGAGGCATCACAATCATGGCAAAAGGTGAAAGGCACTACTTACATGGCAGTGGCAAGAGAGAGAATGGGAGCCAAGTGAAACAGGTTTCCCCTTATCAAACCATTAGATCTTGTGAGACTTACTCACTACCATGAGAACAGTATGGGAGAAACCCCTTCTCCATGACTCAATTATCTCCCACGGGGTCTCTACCACAACACATGGAAATTATGGGTGTACAATTCAAGATGAGATTTGGGTGGGGACACAGAGCCAAACCATATCAATGGCTTATGAAAGTATTTCTTTTAATTGAGAAAAGAGCAGAAAAAGAAATAAAGACTAGCTGAATGAGAACAATAGCTAAATACGGGGTCAAACCTTTCTCTGGGCTATAGTATCCACTTGATATATACAAATACAATCCAACTGGATTCTTGAGTTAATTTAATTAATTTAATTTCTAAAAAAAAATTTCAACTTTTATTTTAGATTCAGGGGTACATGTGTAGCTTCATTACCTGAGTAAACTGTGTGATGCAGAGGTTTAGGGTATGATTTATTCTGTCATGCAGGTACTAAGCATAGCACCCAATAGCTAGTTTTTCAACTCTTGCCCTCTCTCTCACTCCCTCCTGTAGTAGTCTATTGTAACCATCTTTGTGTCCATGTGTATCCATTGTTTATCTTCTGCTTACAGGTGAGAATATGCAGTACTTGGTTTTCAGTTCCTGAATTAATTCACTTAGGAAAATGACCTCTGCTGCATCCATTTTGTTGCAAAGGGCATGATTTTCTTTCATTTTTTACGGCTGTGTAATATTCCATGGTGTATATATACCACCATTGATGGGCACATAGATTGATTCCATGTCTTTGCTATTGTGAGTAGTGCAGAGATAAACATATGAATGTGTGTGTCTTTTTGGTAGAATGATTCATTTTCTTTTGGATATATACTTGGTAATGGGATCACTGGGCTGAATGTCAGGTCTGTTTTAAGTTCTAAACTGCATTCCATAGTAGCTGAACTAATTTATATCCCCACCAACAGTGTATAAGCATTCTCTTTTCTCTGCAACCTTGACAGCATCTGTTGTATTTTAACTCTTTAATAATAGCCATTCTGACTGGTGTGAGATGGTACCTCATTGTACTTTTAATTTGTATTTGTCCAATGATCAGTGATGTTGAGCATTTTTCATGTTTGTTGGCTGCTTATATGTCTTCTTTTGAGAAGTATCTGTTCATGTCTTTTGCCTGTTTTTTTAATGGGTTGTTTTTTGCTTGCTCATTTGTGTGAGCTCCTTATAGATTCTGGATATTAGCTCTTTGTCATATGCATAGTTTGTGAATACTTTCTCCCACTCTGTAGATTGTCTGTTTACACTGTTGATAGTGTCTTTGGCTGTGTAGAATCTCTTTAGTTTAGTTAGGTCCCACTTATCAATTGTTCTTTTTGCTCAGGATTTGTTTGGCTATTTGGGCTCTATTTTGGTTCCATATCTATTTTAGAATAATTTTTCTAGTTTGGTGAAAAATGACGTTGGTTATTTGCCTAATAGGATAAGTGTTGAGTCTGTAGATTGCTTTGGGCAGTATGGCCATTTTAATGGTATTGATTGTTCCAATCCATAAGCATAGAATGTTTCTCCATTTGTTTGTGTCAGCAGTGTTTTGTAATTCTTATAGAGATCTCTCACCTCCTTGGTTAGATGTATTTGTAGGTGTTTTTTTTCCTTCATCTATTGTAAATGGGATTGTGTTCTTGATTTGGCTCTCACCTTGAATGTGATTGGTATGTAGAAATACTACTAATTTTTATACATTATTTGTACCCAGAAACTTTACTGAAGTTGTTTATCAGTTCCAGGAGCCTTTGGCAGAGTCTTTAGGGTTTTCTAATTATAGAATTATATCATCAGTGAAAAGAGATAGTTTGCTTTCTTCTTTTCCTATTGGCTGCCTTTTATTTCCTTCTCTTGCCTGATTGCTCTGGCTAGCACTTTCAGTACTCTGTCGAATAGGAGTGGTGAGAGTGAGAATCCTTGTCTTGTTCCTATTCTTGGGCAGAATGCTTCCAGCTTTTGCCTGTTCAATATAATGTTGGTTGTGGATTTGTCATTGATGGGCTCTTGTTATTTTGAGGTATGTTCCCTTGATGCCTAGTTTCTTGAGGCTTTATTTATCATAATGAGATGTTGGATTTTATTGAAAGCTTTCTCTGCATCTGTTGAAATGATTATATGGTTCTTGTTTTTAATTCTATTTATGTGGTGAATCATATTTATTGATTTGCATATGTTGAACCAACCTTGCCTCACAAGAGTGAAGCCTACTTGACTGTGGTGAATTAACTTTTTGATCTGCTGTTGGATTTGGTTTGCTAGTATTTGGTTGAAGATTTTTGTGTCTGTGATTTTCTTTGTTCACTGTGCCTCTGCCAGGTTTTGATATCAGGGTGATGCTGGCTTCATAGAATGAGTTAGGGAGGAGTTCCTCCTTCTCAATATTTTGGAATAGTTTCAGTAGAGTTGCTACCAGGTCTTCTTTATATCTGGGAGAATTCAACTATGAATCCATCTGACCCATGGCTTTTCTTGGTTGGTAGGTTTTTTAATTACTGATTCAATTTCAGAACTTGATATTGGTCTGTTTAGAGTTTTCAATTCTTCCGGATTCAATCTTGGGAGAGTGAGTGTTTCTAGGAGTTTATTCATATCCTCTAGATTTTCTGGTTTGTGTGCACAGAGGTATTTATAATAGTCTCTGAGGATCTTTTGTAGTTCTGTGGGATTTCTGTAATGTCACCTTTGTCATTTCTGATTGTGCTTATTTGGATCTTTTCCTTTTTGTTATTTATCAGTCTACCTAGTGCTCTATTGATCTTGTTTATCCTTTCAAAAAATCAACTTTTGTTTTCATTGATTCTTTGTATAGATTTTTAGGCCTCAATTTTGTTCAATTCTGCTCTGATTGTACTGATTTATTTTCTTTTGATAGCTTTGGGGTTAGTTGGTTCTTGTTTTTCTAGTTCCTCTAGGTGTGATGTTAGATCGTTAATTTAAGATCTTTCTAACTTTTTGAGAGAGGTGTTTAGTGCTATAAACTTTCCTCTTAACACTGCTTTTGCTGTATCCCGTAGATTTTGGTATTTTGTGTCTCCTTTCATTTATTTCAAATATCTTTTGACTTCTGCCTTAATTTCATCATTTACCCGGAAGTCATCCAGGAGCAAGTTGTTTAATTTTTGTTTAATTGTATGGTTTTGAGAGAACTTCTCAATTTTGATTTCTATTTTTATTTCTCTGTGGTCTGATAAATAGTTGGTATGATTTAAATTTGTTTTGAATTTATTGAAGCTAGTTTAATGACCAAGCATGTGGTCATTCTTGGAGTATGTTCCATATGCAAAGAAGAATGTACATTCTTTGGTTGATGAGTGGGGTATTCTGTAGATGTCTATTATGTCCAACTGGTCAAATGTCAAATTAAAGTCCAGGGATTCATGAATCTATAGCCCAAACAGGAAAGTGTGGCCTTCAGGCCTTTTCATAACTTGAATTCCCTATTTTAGAATTCCTAGTATGAATCCATTTCTCTATTAACTAGATTTTTTACTTACATAATTTTTCTTTTTAAATGGAAGGCTCCTGTAAACAGGAAATTTTTTTCTTTAAAGAAAGAGACAATTTTGGGGAAAATTTTTAGGACATTACCTTTTAAAAACTATTGCTATGATACTACCCATGAATTCTTGTATATAATGTTTCAGAGAAATGTGAGGTCAGCTTGTCATCCTTCTCCTTTGATGATTCCTGTCTTTAATTTTTCTTATGCTTAAAAAGTTTTTGTTCCTTATATTTACCATTCAGAAATTTTGCCAGAGTTTGTCTAAGTGTGGGTTGGTGGTTCTACTAAAATATGAGGTGGTGAGCTCTTTCAATTTGCACATTTGTGTCTTTCTCAATTCAGGTAGATTCCTTCAATTATCTTAATCACAGATTACTTGTGTATGACTGCCTCACCCCAGGGGCCTCCTAAATTCAGAGATTATGTCTTAGTTATATTTATTTATTTAGCACTTAGCACACAGTAGACATACAATGATGGGTTATTGAAGTAAATGAAGGCTAGAATTGTCTGGAAAAGTCTCTAGTAAAAGAGCTATCCATCCACTGAGGGAATAACGTTTTATTGCATTGACTTCCACTTCGTTTCTTAAATCTGCATAAACTACAGTTGTATATTTCTTTAACTGATGAAACTTTGTCCACATGATTTGCATTAGCCAATGGGACATTAGTAAGTGTAATGCTAGCAAAATCTTGAAGAGTACTTGTACACTAAGGCTTTCTCTTTTTAGATGTCTTGGGAACCCTGACACTGCCATGTGAAGAAGGTAAGTTAGCCACACAAAAAAATGATGAGCTACTTCAACTTAGACACTACCACCGCTCCCACCCTTTCAGATCAACTGGTCTACCAACTGCCAGACACATGGGTAAGACTGTCTTAGAACATCCAGGTCCAATTACAACTCAACTAGCCAAGAAACACTTCCCATTGGTCCATACAATTGTAAGAAATATTTGTTGTTTTAGGCCACTGATTGATTGGAGTGATTTGTTGTGCAGCAAAAGCTAACTGATATAGGAAGCCATTGAATCATTCTAATTTATGAGGATGGCATTAGCTGATAAACATTTTCAAAAGATAACTTTGGCTGCTCTGTGGAAATGTATTCTTGAGAGGCCAAAGAGTGGAGACAGAAGGCAGTTAGAAAGCTATTACAATAAACCAACTGAGAGATTTAGTGGATCTATTCCAGAGTGATGGTGGATGTCCCTAGGGTGAGAGAAGTGAGTACACTTAAGATATGGTTTAAGGAATAATTGGTTTTGAGGGATTTTTTGTTTGTTTCTCTGTTTGTTTGTTTCAAGAGAAAAACAGTTAACAACCCTGGAATGAGAACCAGAGTGGTAACAGACTTGTTGATAGGCATACAAGTTTATAGAAGACAGCAACCATTGCCTTCTGATTTTGTGTGAAAATGATTTCGAACCTAGAATTCTGTACTTGAATCTACAATTCTGTACTATTAACCAAATGTGAGGACAAAATAGACTTTTCAACATGCAAAGACAGAATGTTTACCTTCCAGGCATACTTTTCAAGAAATTAGTTGAGGAATTAAAAGTTCTTAAAGTAAACAAACAAACAAAAAGAAGATGTAAGCCATAAAAATAATGGAACTAATTAAAGAATCTGTTCCAGACATTTTCTGCTGTTGCTCAGCCACACACTGATCTTCTGTACTTCCCTTTTACTGCTGAGGCCAGAAGCCTGAAAACTACCTTTCTGAGACTCCATTGCCAGCTGGATTCTGGTTTGTTTCATGCAGTGGGAGGATTTTGAATGAAATCAGAAGGTAGAGAGGAGGTAAAATACCTTCTGACTTTGGCAGTGGCTTCAGAGGCATTAGCGCAACTGTATCAGTCACATTGGCAGGACTTCCAACAGCATCCATGGAAATATGTGTTCCCACAGCATCATGGGGATTAGAGGCTTATGAGCTTCTTGGTGGAAAAGGGAAGCATGGGCTCACAAGTTCCTGCAAGGGTGGTGGTGGCTTTTGCAGTTATTGCCCCTAGGTAATACCACTGACCACCTTTTGCTCCTCATATCCTTCTAATACTTTTGTGATAAATTACCTGGATGGAATCCCTTGATGCTTTAATTATCTAGAGTGGTTTCTGTTTTCTTGACTGGGTACTGAATGATATGTAGTCAAATGACATGAAATCACAGGCTGACAGACATTTCAATTGTCCTTCAAAGCAACTCAGCTACTTTATATGGGAAGTAAATGAGCTCCAATAATATCTTCAAGAACGCAATGATTTCTAAGCATTAGAAAAGGAAGGCTATGAAATATAGTAAAGAAATCATGCAACTCTTTTCTGAAAAAGAAAATATTATTACTAACTCCAGGAAAAACAAAAGTCTATATTGAAAGGTAATGGTCAAAGTATGAAGCAAACTAAAATGTGGCGTGATTTTGAGGCCCTGATACAGCATAAGATATTCGATTCATCCTAGATTCTAGGATCATTCATCTTTGTATGGTAGTAGTTATCTCTTTAGTTGTGCATAGACAGCAAATGTAATCCTAGAATATAGTTGGTTTTATGTGAACGATTAATACACGGCAGTGCTTGCTTGTTTATTTTATCTCTAAAAATAAGTTTATTAAAAATGTAAAAGAATATATAAATGTAAAAGAATATATAATTATGGTTTTAAAACAACATAAATGGGAAGATTCAGGGACAGGAATTGGAGTTTGGAAAGACAGAGAAGAATTGGGCAGGAACAGTCTCATTTTAAAAGTAGAGAAGCAGGCAAAACTGTAGCATATTGATAAAATAAAACATAAGATGTTCTAGTAGTATTATTTAATAGTACAAAGCACTATAAGAAGTAATAAGAGTAAAATCCTATAAAATTCTGAAGTAGAAAGAGGGTAGTTGAAATGAAACCAAATCCTTACCTCGCTTAGTGAGAAGTCAGTGAATGATTTCTGAAATCAAGAAATCAAGGCCAACAGTTATTAGCATATCATTTAGGGTTAAGTATTTAAGAGAATGGTCTTCTAGGTAGCAGAATTAGGGTTGTGCAGGGGTGGAATGGCGGAACTATTTTATACTATTTTAATGTTCTATACTATTTTAATGTTCAAGTATTACTTTGATAAAAGAATATTTAAAAGGAAAACCCTGTATTAGAAAATAAGGGTGGCCTGATAACGTTCCTATTTACAAATGTCATATCCTAGCTTCATTTTCATCTGTAAAATGAAGAAGTTGGAATGGATAATTTGAGGTGCCTCCAGCTGTAAAATACTGAGTATCTTTGAAGAATGGAATGCATTCCTCTAGAAAGAGACTTTTGAAAGTTCCTTTACATTCCCGCAATTTTTCCCCTGAAGATCAGACCTAGAGACAGCCATTCGAAATACTGTGTTTTAATCATAAGCAGGCAAGAAGATTATATGGTTAATGCAGCAGATATTTATGAAAGACTGCTGAGAATACTAGGCTAGGCTCCATGGTTGTCAATTTGTTAAATTAGAAAAAATTCAAGTAAGCATGATAGTGATTCATACCATGTAACTGGAGATAGGCAAAGCCCAAATACATACTTTAAAAAGTTCATATATTGACATGGTCGTAGTAAAACAAAACAAAGTATGTTGAGTTTCTTGAAGTTCAGGGTAATGGAGTGAAACGTTTTTCCTCCTAAAATGCCTGGGATAGAAAGCACTCATGAGGTTTAATTGTGCATTTTGTTAAAAAATAATGCACGTATAAAATACTAAAAAGGGCTGATGTCCACAACCCAATCACTTCTCATTTTTTCAGGTTCGTTAGACATGAAGTGTGTCCCAAAATTAAAATTCACACTCTATTTTTTAATGCCTTTTATAGATTATTCTGGTAGAGGCTTGCCAAGCTATCTGGAGTCATTCAGCTCATTGGCAGAGCAGCTTTGTCCATTCATTGAATCCTGCAGGCAAGGAACCTATTCCCTTTTCTTCCATCTGCCACATTTGCTTTATATTGGTGAGTAATACACATCACTTCCAAAGTGGAAGCCACCCCCCTTCAATCTGTAGGTCACCGTTATACTTTATAGTGTTAGGCCTTTGCCATCATAGGTCCTTGTATGATATAACGTGGAGGAACAGCAAAATCTATAAAAGGATTTCCATCAACTTAGGTGCAGTCAGCTTGGGCCAGAAGGCATTCACTGACAGATGGCCCATTGAATTCTCACTTGCATTATCCCAGAAAGCTCCAAAACTTCGAACACCTTAGTTATTTTTGAATTAAAATATGGTAGGTGGTTATACCTATTATCTGATCCCTTTAAGAATACCAGTTTTGGCCAGGCGCAGTGGCTCATGCCTGTAATCCCAGCACTTTGGGAGGCCGAGGCGGGTGGATCACGAGGTCAGGAGTTCAACACCAGCCTGGCCAAGATATGGCAAAACCTCACCTCTACTAAAAATACAAAAAAAAAAAAAAAAAAAAAAAATTAGTCGAGCACAGTGGCAGGTGCCTGTGATCCCAGCTACTCAGGAGGCTGAGGCAGGAGAATGGCTTGAACTCTCAGGGCGGAGGCTGCAGTGAGCTGAGATCGCACCACTACACTCCAGCCTGGGCCACAGAGTGAGACTCCATCTCAAAAAAAAGAAAAGAAAAGAAAAGAAAAAAGAATAACAATTGTGTTTCTGCAAGGGACTCTTGCTATAGTCTCATTTGCTTTTCACACTGAGAATTTATTTTTTTTCCATGCTGGGAAAATCACTTTTTCTTTAATCACATGTTATCCTTTTAATATACACACGTATATGTACATATGTTTGTATGTCTGCATGTGACGTTGCTCTGCAAATTCAGGGCAGTGTTTATTTCAAGTTTATTGTACTTCTGGGTCATGGGTATCTCATGCAGGGTCTCCTTCTCAATACCTTCTGGTCTTTTCTGTATGCTAGGAAGAAAATGAATTCCAATATATGTCTATGCTCAAAGATTAGCTGATTCCTAGAGTTGGCTTAATTTTTTATTTACCCACATAAAGCAAGAAAAGTTAGTAAACTGTAGGAATTTCTTTGCCAACAAAGCTTGCTTAGATGTCATATCTAATGTTTGGGGTTGGTGTTTTTCCTATAACAAGATTGCTATAGAAAATGCTGCTGTTAGCTTTGCAGGTGAACCCTGCAGGGGCAACTTAGGGAATAGGTGCTTAACTCCGTAGGTTCTCTCAATGAAGTCTTTCTGCTGCAGATTCCTCCTGAGGTCCCTTGGTACACCCTTACCTCCTACATTAACCACACACCTCAATCTTCTTTCCCTTTCACAGACCCTCTGCCGTTGTTTCAAGTCCTTATCCAGCTGCCATCAGCATCAATAGATTCTTGCTGTTTAGTAATCATGCAGTCAGTTGAAGTCTCTGTGTCCTCAGTGGATAACCAGCATAAATAATGATATTTGAGGATGACGACCCTGCAGACATCTTCAGCTAGAGATGGGACTCCCTCAGCTTAAAGCAAGATCAGGTGTCAAGATCTGTAGTTCCCAAATGATGCAGATTAGTCATCACCTTCCTTACCCACACATTTTGCAACGGGAGTGAAAACATTACTTTGGCAGGAATGAATGGTTGGGGTTTTTATTAGGGAAGCCTGGTCCAATTAGATGTTCAGCCACCTCAGGACTCATCTGCAAACTTCTTGGGGGTTTGAGGAATTACGTTGCAGAAAGTGCCAAAACCAAGTGCTCTTGCTAGGCAGCAGTTTCCTCCCTTTTCTTCTGGCATTATAGAATGCACTAGGAGGGACTTTAGATCTCATAGAGTTGAGCACTCCCCTTTGGCAAAGGAGAGGACTAAGGCGAAGAGATGGCCAGAGGTTCTGCCCCGCTGTAGTCGCTGCGCTAGAACTCAGCTCAGCATTATAACTCCCTGACTGCAGTCCTATCTATGTACCACCTTGCTTTTTTCATTGCTGTTTCCCATCCCTCGGTGAATACAGCAATGAATAACTCAAATTCAAATGTTTACCCATCCTTTATTTTTCACAATGTATGGTGGGACAGGTGGCTTCAGCAAAAGAATCTCAAGCTGTTATCTTCTGTATGTTCAGATGTCTTTGAATTTTGCCCCTTCAAATTGAAATAAAACATGTCATCTGCCTTCAGGGGGTTCTTGATGGACATCTTTCCTTTCTGTGGAGATTGGAAGAAAACAGGTTGATTATTTAATTGAAGGCAAGAGGATGAATTAGATGCCCATTCAAGCTCTAGCCTAATCATACCATTTGCTAATGTATCCTTCTGACATGACAGCATGGCTTTAATTAAGGCATAAATGATAGCCTCTTGAAAGACTTGAGCAAGGAAATGTAAGAGCTCTAGGATCCAGCTCTATTAACTTGGTTCCACATATTCCATATTTACTAAAGATAGAACTGCACCAGGAAGACAACTGGTGAGGATTGGACATAGCCACATGAGGATGCTTCACACGGTGAGGTATCATGTTAAGTTTGCCACAGTGCAGGATCAGTTGTTAGTCTCACATGTCTATAAAACTGGGTTTTCAGCCACTGAAAGTAGGTGTATTTTCAGAGGCAGATTCATCCTAACCAATCTGGCAGATACTGGTGTATAAAACCAGAAAATTATAATCCTGTTTAATTAACTGGTATTTGGAACTATCCCTGTCTTGTGGACTGAAATATTTATGTTGGCATGTCTTCTTTCTGTTTGAAGATTTCCATTGTCAATCATATTATCAATAATTTGGCTCTTGAGCATCAAATCAGAAAAAGGGAGGGTAGATGGTCTTAACATTAAATGACATCATACTATATTAGTTTGATGTCTTCATCTCCATACAGGAATATGCCAGGAAAATAGTAATATTGAAGGTCCACTAGACAAGACTTCTCTCCCCTGGTCAAATCTGCTTGTGCAATTCAATACTTGTCATTGTAACTCTTTGTTTTATGCCCCCATTCCAGATCATCTTTCCTCCCGATTGACACCATTTCTAAGGATTTGTCATTATCCTTATTCTCCCAACTGTTCAGTCTTACTGGCTTGGAACCATTCTCTCTATGAGGTGCCTTTGGCTGCCACCCATTTAGTATGGACTTTGTACTCTATCTCATACAATCTCATTACTTCCACAATTTTGAGGTATAACTTATCATTGCCAACTCCTCCTCCAACGCAGATACCAACAACAGTGTCCACATGTAGAAGTTTGCTCCTTGTGATTTGGTGAATGACTGCAGTCTAGCAAACCATTATTTCATTAACAATGTTCCAAAGCAGTAATCCAAACCTTAATGTCTGTATTATCAGTGCTACTAAGGATCTCCGTCACTTTTGCTGTGGTAATTAAGTAGAATAAGATTTTCTTCAGCACTTTGGGGACTGAGTTAAGAGACAACAGAATGCAGCTTTGTGCAGGCCATTCAATAGGAACTTAATTAGGGAAATACATAGCCATGGTCTATGCAGGGAGAGAGGGATGACAGTTTCTTCCTCCCACGGACAAAGCCAAGCACTCCATATTTGTTCCCGTAGTGATTAGATCATTTGTTACTAAGTGTCTTTTCTCGATCTTCTTTCTTAGCTGCTTATCTCCCAAGAATATACTCTCCAGAATAGTGTGAACTTGTTTGTGAGGGGAAGGATGTTTGTAAAAGGAAAAAAAAAAAAAGAAAAGAAAGCACAGCGAGTCAGTCCTCACACACAGCATCTAACCATCACCAACACTTAGAATTTCCTCCAAACACTTGTGATTTAACTTAATTGAAACAGCTGTTTTACAGGGTTCCGGTCCAGCGATGTTGGTGTTGCTTTGTGACAGGAAAGGATAATGAAAGTGAGACAGAACTTTTGGTTGTGGGAGATGCTTTTGGTTAAGTGGGAGGCAAATTGAGATAAAACTAAGTCTAGTGAATTCAAAGTTAAGTTGGAAATAAGACAATTGAAGTTATAGAGCTGGGAACTGGGAGATTTCTATATTTGCCATCCTCAGCCTCAGTTGTCATTTTTAAAATATGCACACATATTAGTCTCTTCCATGAGGTCCGTCCCTGCCATACTTAGGAAACCACAGGGCAAATCACTTTCCTTCCTTGAGCCTCAGTTTACCCATCTATAAGTGCTTGGGATGTTTAACTTTATATTTAGTGGTTTGAATATTCAAATAGTTTCTCCTCCACAAGTAGAGTTCCAACATGCAATTCTCAAACCCTTTTACACCCACTTCAGCAGAAAATCTAGTCCATCTCTGTGTTACTCAGTAATGTTTTTGGCTGCAAGTAACAGAAACTCTGACTAACAGTGACTTAAATATATAAATGTTTATTTTTCTTGCATAATGTGAATTCTGGGGGTAGGCAGCTGCTGGCTTCAGTTCAGTGGCTCAATTATGTCAGGACTGCTGCTTCTGCAGTTTTCTTATCTGTTCGCCTTTGGTGGTGAGTTGGCCACCATAGCTACCGGCAGCAAATCCTCTTTTAAGGCTGCTATAAAAGGGCCGAGGGAGGGAGGATGTGATAGCAGCTGTGAATGCTTTTTTTTTTTTTTTTTTTTTTTTTTTTTTAGAAGAACAAAAACTTTCTCCCAACATCACTAGCAGACTCATGTTCAGGTCTGATTGATCAGAATTCTGTCACCTGGCCAGTCCTAGTTCATGGGAAGATGAGCACAGCAAAACTCTGCCATGATATATTTAGTGAGGTCCAAAATGTTAATTGCACAGGATATAGGGTTGCATTGATTTGAGCTGAACAAAAATAATATTTTCAAGTCCATATGTACTGTTATGTAACAATACGGAAACACTTATTCAGCTGGCCATCCACTAAACTGAGAAAGTCTCAAAGTCACTTCCTTAGCCACACACCCTTCCTTCTGAAGAAGAATAAAACTTCAACCCACAGATGGGAGCTGGGCAGAGCATGGGAGCCATCCCTTGCCTGTGATTGTGTTATTGTGGGGTATGTCATGAGACCACTGGATTTTATTCCAGCGTTTAGCTTTACTGTGGAGACAAGCTAAGGAAGAAAGGAAGGGATACTAGGCTATCTTATTCACAGCGTCTGCTGAAATTTTCCCTTAAGTCTTCCCCCTCCCTCAGCCAACCCTGTTCCAGGGATTCCTGTTGCTTCTTCTGTCTTGTTGCGTTTAAATAAGAAACCCAACAACAGAACTACAGACCCCACTTCGTAAGGATGAAGATGCCACAACTGACATCAGAAATAGATTGTTTTGGGGTACGACTTCATGGCGTGAGTCCATGAGACAGCTTTTCAGAGGTGCCTTTGTGAGGGTTTTCCATTCTTTGCTACCAATAAGAAAATTGTGTTGTCATCATCCCATGGAATGTTAATCAGAGTGAAAATGAATGAACTATAGCCACACATAACACATAATCATTGTAAATAATTCTGAATCATAAAAGTAAGTCCCAGAACACAGCATGTGCAGTGAAGCCCTTTTGCCCTTTTTATAGAATTCAGAAACCAAATATACTTAAATAACAAATTGTGTGTCTCTGTGTGTGTGTGTGTGTGTAAAATGAATAGTAATAAAGGAAGACAATGATAAATAATAAGTGCAAATTTTGGGACATATCAATTTTAAAGGGAAGGCAGGAGAATGGGATGAGAGGAACCTGTGGGGAAATGTAAGTTACTAATTATACTAGTTTACCAGGTCTGCCATTAAAAAATATTACCTCAAACAGAGTGTGGCTTAAACAGCAGAAATGTATTGTCTCACAACTCTGGAAGCTAGAAATTCAAAATCAAGGCTGGTTTCTGTGAGGGCTGTGAGGGAGGGATCTGTTCCAGGCCCCTCTCTTTGGCTTGTAGATGGCTGTCTTGTCCCTGCATCTCTTCATATCATTTTGCTTCTATGAAATTTTGTCTCTGTTCAAATTTCCCCTTTTTACAGAGAAACCCAACATATTGCATTACAGCCTTAATGACCTCCTCTTAGCTAATTATATCTGTAATGCTTTTATTTCCAAATAAGGTCACATTCTGAGGTACTGGGGGCTAGGACTTCAACATATGAATTTTAGGAGTACACAGCTCAACCCCTAATATGGCTATTAGGTTATAATTCCTGCTTGGGATAAAGGATTATGGGTTTTCATTATATTGTTAAAATAATTAAAACAGAATTTTCCTTGGACTAACAGTTGTCATGAACCAAGGACTACAATTAATCCAATTCCGTGGACCTGAGTTCCAAAAAGAGGAAAACAAGAAAGAAAACCAACTCAGACACTCATTCTTGATGGTAAATCCTAGGCTTCAGTTGTGACTGGATCCTGAGCTTTAAACTCTGCTAAGAGTCAGTCTCTCGCCACCTCCTATCTCTGTTTTCTACCTTAATTCTCAGACACCATGTGGTTGGCTTCCGGCAGTACTTGTCTGGACAAACCTGTGGATTGTCTCTCCAGGAGACAATTGTACTCCCTGGGGTTGGACTCCCTCAAATGATTGCTCTGGGTGCTCAACACTCTGCTGATTCACTCCTCACTCATTTTCCCAAGGTAAGAGCCTTGCCCTTGGAGCACTGTGTATTCCCTGTCCATTACACTATACAGATAACATTCAGGGCTTCCACCTGGCAGACAGAGACTCAGGCCCTACACTGCTTCTTGCCAACCTGGTACTGGGGTATGCCGTCATGGTCATTGTGCTTCTGGAACCCCATTGCCCTTCTTACTATTGGGTCTTTGTCAAAATCACTTATTCTATCTAGACAGGTTTCCATCACTTTTCGGGAAAGGGGTTAGGATTTTGATAGATTTTTCCAGGAAGGCCCCAGAATCTCTAGGCAATATGTGTCACCCTCCCTAGAGCTCTGCATAGCAAGGGATATTGATTGGGACAGGCAGTCTTGGAAGGCACACAAGAAACAAGGGATCTGTTACACATTTTTTTCCAGGGCTCTGGGTATCTGCTCGCCTTACACTTATGAAACAAGCAACTTTTTTCTGCAATAAAGAAAATCTTTTTAAAGTAATAGTCTGTCTCCAGGTCTATTCAGAGAAGTGGTTGATGTATTTTCTTCTTTTTTTTTTTTTTAAGTTTTTCACCTCATCAAGTTCCCTAAAAGACGCATCAAATTCATAGACTAGGAAAATAGTCTCAAAGTCCCTCTCTTGCTTTATAGTTTTTATTCTATGGTCTCTCATGGAGCTAGGGAGAGTTTTTAACTACTTGGTGAGCTTCCTATGAAATATGCCACTAAAATAAATATAATATTCTTTAACATTTTTCTGAGTTTTTAGGCTACCTGGGATTTAAAAATTGCTAAAAATCTAAGCCAGCCTCCAAGATGGGTCCCGATGAGCCCTTCTTCCTAGTATTTACACCCTCGTGTAGTCTCCTCCCATATTGTACCAGAGTTGGTCTGGATGACGAATAACATACAGCAGAAGTGATTGGACTTGCAAGGCCAGGTCATAAATGGCTTAATGGATGCTATCTTTTTCTTGCTTGCACCACTCACTCAGAGGGAAGCCAGCTGCCATGTCATGAAAACATTCAAGCAGCCCTCTGGAGAAGTCCACTTGGCAAGGAACAGAGGTCTCCTGCCAAAATCAGAAAGGAAATGAGACTCCCTGCAAACAGTCATGTGAATGAGCCCTCTTGGAAGTGGGTTGTCCAGCCCCAGTCAATCCTTCAGATGATACAGATCCAGCCATAAAGACTCTGAGCCTCAACTATTAGCTAAGCCACTCCAGGTACCTGACCCACAGGAGCTGTGAAATGATAAATGTCTGATATTTCAAGCTGCTTAATTTTGGGGGTAATTTGTTATACAGCAATGGATAACTAATACAAGTCCCAAAACCAAATGAAAAGAGCTGTGCAGGAGTAAGATATTCAAATTGGAGTTACATTCTGGACCAGGAATTGGTAAATCTGGCTTAGTCTGTGCTCTGGTTTAGCTGGAGAATAATTGTCTAACTACAGGAAAAGTTTGTCCTGTGATCGTGATAGTCCCTCGTGAGGTGTTTTTGCCTCCTGTATCCTTGTATTGCTAGCTGCATCACATCACTTGACCTGAAAGAGGGCCTTGATGAATGCTGGTTGAATGACTGACTGAAGAAATAATGAACACCTCTGTTTCTTCACTTAGAAAAAGGTGAAGGCGTATTGTTATTCCATAACTTTCTTCCAAATTTGATCAAATTAAGTTAGGGGATATACGATAAGAGGTGCTGGAGCATTTTGATGTAGTAGACAAGACTGCTCGGAGATGCCATCATCCTCATGGATGACTTATGGAATGGTAGACCATCAGGATCTCACTCCTCAATAACAGGGAACACGTTAAATACACTTTGGAAAGATTAGCTAATGAAATATCATGCAGCCATTTGAAACAATGTTGCAGAACTATATTTTGTGACTTGAGATGTTTATAATATTTTGATCAGAACAGAGTCTGCCACATTAAGTAGGATCTTACTAAATATTTGAATACATCAATGAATGGAGGTTTAGAAGAGTATAAGCTATTTTTCATATAAAAATATTAATATATTCAAAGAGAAAACCACACTTGGTATAATATTTTTCATGTCAGTACTCTGGTTGTGGAAGCTGTTAGGGTGGCAGTGGCATACGGAGCTGAGGTCTCGAATGGTATGTCTGGGTAAAAATGTATAATAAGTAGTTTTTTCTAAACAACCTAGATTATTTTTCTAAAGAACTGGATTATTTCTTGTTTGGCTGAACAATGAAATAATGGGCATAAGCAAACTTGAGGCTGAGTTGAATTGCATTCCATAATAAAAGAGATGGCCTTGTATGGCAAAGGAGGAAATAGTTAAAATACATTTGAGCTACTTTGAATGTCCCCTTTGTGAGGGATTATACATAGGAAAAAATCCCAGTCTGAGGAGTCAGATCCTTGCATTACAGACTGTCTGCAGTCATTAATTAATGGAGTAATGCGAGTTAAGATTAATCTCTCTGGGCCTCAGTTTCCTCATTTGTAGAATGGGAGCATTCAAGTTTGGAGATTATTTGAAGTGAATCTTGTTATTTGTGGAACAGACCAATAGAATGATTGATGAGCAAAAAATATACAGTGGATACAATTGTTAAATTTTAGAGTTTTAGGGAGGGGATGGGGTAGATTATCTCTGCTAATTTTTGTGTATGTACATGCAAAGATGGTGAGCATTCACTTGGAGTCTCCAATTCAAGCAATTCTCCATTTTAGAAGGAGACTACAGAGTTGCTTGTATACTTTCTGAGCAAGAAGAAGAAATCTTTTTTATTTCTATCATCATTCTTGAGAAAAATGTCAGCATTTTTAGGATTGTCATAGCTTCCTGATATGTCATAGAAAAAGAGGGAAGATTACAAAGAAGCAACTTAGCACTTATTTTGCTGTCTCTTCCAAACTAATGCTTCTCACATTAAAAAAAGGTAGTTTCAGAAGATATAAGTAAAATCTACTTTAAAAAATGTACATACTCCATCTAATAACACTTGCATTTTCTAGACACACCTACAAGAAATATAGTCTCATTTTTTATATTAGCCCTTGACCAATCACTTTATTACCCAGGTCAACCATTTCTTGATCTGAATGTTTTGGTTGCTGGTAATTCCCAAATCAAATGAATCCATAAAAAGAATAATTTGAGATAATTAAAGATATTATAAGAATTCAGTGCTGACTTTTAAGATGAATTTAGAAGTTTCACAAATATTTTTTTAAATTATATCATCCTTGAACAGGGAATTTACCTGTTTTGCTCAGTGTTAACCTGTTAACCCAACAAATACTTATGAATGAGCAAATGAATGAATGGCAACTTTGATAAGGACAATGCTAATTCAGATTTAGAATGTTTTATATGTATATAAATATATTAAAAAAATGTTTGTAATTACATATTATATACTGTATTTTTACACATTATTTTGTTTATATATATTATATAAATTATATATTGTATATATAATTTAACAATGAGCAAAATAAGTGTATAAATTATATATTGTGTTGAGCAAAATATGCAATATAATTTAGTATATTGCATATTTTGCTCACTGTTTTTTTGCTCACTGTTAAATATGCAATATATTTTATATAAATTATATACACAGTATATATAATTTGCATGCACAAATTATATACTGTGTATATATTTTATATAAATTATATACATAGTATATATAATTTGCATACACAAATTATATACTGTATATATAATTTATATAAAATATATTGCATATTTAACAAAGCTTTCCTAGTATGCTTGCTAAAAGCTCATTTATAGTGCCTTTTAGTGCACATTCACGCATTACATGCATTATCACACACCCCTTCAGGAATCCTTCATATGCTCCTGGCTTCATCTGCTTCCAATTCCAGATGTCTCTGAGATGACCAGCTTTGTGGGTTCCAAGCAACTTTATACATGTGCTACCTGGAAGCCTCTTGGTCCCAGCCCCAGTGCTTCTCAGTTGACATTGAGGTGTGGACCCCTGCAGTACTGTGCTTGTCACCTAGGCACATATAACTGGAATAGTAGAGGAGTTACATGCCTGTCTTAATTTGCTCAAGCTGCTGTAACAAAATACCATAGACTGGGTGGCTTATAAAGAACAGAAATTATTTTCTCACAGTTCTGGAGGCTGGGAAGTCCAAGATCAAGGTGCTGATAGATCTGGTGTCTGGTAAGAACCTGCTTTCTGGTTCATAGATGGTGCCTTCCAGCTAAGTCTCCACGTGGTGGAAGGGGAAAGACAGGTCTCTGAGGCCTTTTTTATAAGACACAAATCCCTTATGAGCCGTTATAACCTAATCGCCTCCCAAAGTCTCCACCTCCTTAAAAGCATTACATTAGGGATTAGGTTTTAACATATGAATCTGGGGGAAAACACAACATTCAGACCACAGCAACATTATGGGGCGAGTTTTGATCTGTGAGCGATGGCAAGTGGTGGATATTTCCCCTTCTTTCCCTCCAGTAAGGTGGATGCTGCTGAGATGTTTATTCTACCTCCTAGAGGATGCTCCAGTGAGGTTGCGCCCTCAGACATAACTTAGAGGTGACCAGCCCAGCTCAATATTGGCTCATACTGGTTCTGCGTCCTTCCCTGCTCCACTCCCCATGCCCCTCACCCTGGCTCCTGGGCGTGGATTTCCCAGTACATTATCAGTCCAAGCCTTTGCCTCAGGATCTACTTTCTGGAAAAGTCAGGCTGAGGCAACCCCTAATGTTTGATTTCGGGTGCAGGTTCTATATCTAGTTTTTCTTTTTCACTCCCATATGTTCACAACTTAACCACCACTTTATTCCTTCTTGAAAGGAAGCAACTGTTCTAGAAATAATGCAATAATCAACCTATGGCAGGGTAATATTCTGGGATGTTAATTTGTGTGTGTGTATGTGTGTGTGTGTTTTTCTCACCATCAACCCAAACCTGCACACATAATTTTCTACCAAAAGTAGAAGTTACTTTTCTCTTATTTATTTTCAAAAGTCAAAATGTTTTGAAGAGTTTCTAAGCACTCTTAGGGCAGTCAGAAAAGAGAGGAAGTCTTTGAGAACACTTGGCAGAAGAGAGGGCAAACTTTGCTGAGATACTAAAGAGAGAGGGCAGAGGTCAGGCTAAGAAACAACTGTGGGAGTGACATGAGAGGAGTGTGGGACTCATGCCTGCTTTGTGGCCAACCTCAGAGCAAACTATGATGTGCTTTGGAAGGCTGGTCCCAGGCACTGGGGTGCCAGCCTCAGTAAAGACTCCAAGATATCATGTATGTATGGCAACTGAGAACAAATGCTTCAAGGAAATAAATGCTGGTACAGTGGGCAGTCTGGTGGTACCTAGCATGGACCCATATCAGGAAGAATCTTCCTGATGTCTTGGCCTTAGGTAATACCCCAATAACTTATCCCAGTCCTGGGGTCCAATATTGGCTGGACTAATTGCTTGCCACACTGTGTGTATTCAAGAAAACAAAGAAATGGACATTTCTCACACATCCTGTTTTTGTGGACTGGGATTCACACTTGTAAAAAACCTTTTTTTTTTTCTGTAGTTGATTAAATTTTTCCGTGGTCCAGCTGCCCCAGATCTATACAAAGACACCCCCATGGCCTTGCTTAGACTGTTTCTTCTCGCTTTCCCTAAGGAGGTGGGGGCATTTAGGGAGGTGTTATTCAGCTCATCACCACAGCCTCAAAGAACGCTACTTGAGCTGCTGAACTGTTTGTATTCTGATTGTAAGGATTAAAGGTCAGTAAAGGCATGAAAAGAATTAGCCAAAGCTAGTGACAACCTGGTGAGGCAATAGCATTGTTGGACTTAATGTTATGTTACTGCCACCGACTGCTGCAGGTGAGTCTACAGAAGCCATCCTGTTGAAGGTCATTCTGGTCAGAAGAACTGGCATTTGGATGATTTTGTTTATAATGAATTATTTCTCAGAAAATGGCTTTATGCCACTACTTGCTATTATTTTGATGAACAAAAACCTGGAATGATAAAGGGCAGTATGTATGGCGTAGTGTGTGCACATGTGCATGCATTCTGGCTCGTCATAAACAAAAGCCAGTTATTTCTCAAGGGACATAGGGTATCCTAAGTGCACTGCTGAAAGGGGCTTATATTTCTAAAGATAGTGAGTCACATGATGAAATGATGAAACTGAATTTGCTGGCTTTTCAGGCTCTAGTTGTTTATCAGGAAACCTAAGAAAGTGCATTGCTATAGCTTGTGTTAAAATTCCAAATGATAAAGGCAATTGGCAAAAGCAACTTGGACACCCACTCCTTCTCTTTGGTAGGGGTAACCTTTCTTTGACAAAAATATTATTGCTCTTGAAACCTATGGGTGGAAAGTCATTGCTGACCATTGACTGTGGAGGGGAGGAATCGGAAGGTGCTAATTAACTTTTAACATGCATCTATGTTGCACCAGGCACTATGTCAGGAATTTTGCATATGCTACATTACTTCATCTTTATTACAACTCAGAGAGAGGGCATATTCATATCTCTCTGGGTAGATGAAGGAACAAAGGCTACAAACTTACCCAGCTGGTAAGTCAGTACTGTATCAGTCAGCTATTTCTACATAACTAGCAGTTACAAAATCACAGTGGCATAAACAATAAACGTTTTATTTCTTAGTTGTCTGTGAGGCGTCTGGGGTGGCTTTGTTCCATATATCTGATTCTGAATCCCAGGCTGGATGTGTGTGCTACCAAAACTACTTATTCTCATGGGAATGGCAGAAACGGAAGCAGGTAAACCCAATCACACAAGCACATTGCAAACCTCTGCTTGCATCATGGCCACTAAAATCTCGTTGGACAAAGCAAGTCATGTGGCCAAGGCTGAGGGAGCAGGGAAGTACATGCCTCCTATCACTGGGTCATGACAAAGGAATGAGTATATGATACTTCTGTGGGAAAGAGAAGACTTGGAACCAGTAATTCAATTACTGTAGTGAATACCAGAGATTGTATTCTACCATAGGTGTGTCCCAAATTCTCAAGCCCAAGTTCTTTTCGCCATGCCAAGTATGGTGAGGAAGCATTTCAGTCCAATGCAACTTATGATGGTACAGCAGGAGAATGAAGTGTGAGGGTGTGGGAGGCATTGAAAGACTGTTAGTGCAGTAGTGCCCCAGGACTCAGTCTTAAAAACTCTCCCCTCCTTCCCTCTGCTCCCCTTCCTTACCGCCCCTCTCCTCCCCTTTCCTCCCCTCCCTTCCCCTCTCTCCTCCTCTCACTTTCCTAGTGATTTCATCTATTCCCATGGCTTTAAAAAGCCATCTGTGTGTAGATGGCTCTCATTGTTTATATCTCCATCCTGGACTGCTTCCCTGTACTTCACATATACTCAACATCTCCACACAGATGTCCAACAGCCATCCCCAACTTAAGACGGCCAACACTGAACTCCTAATCATCTTCCCCAAAATCTGCTTCCCTCACCAAGATGCTTTATCTCATCTCAATCAATGACAACTGTGTCCGTTCACTTGCTCAGACTAAATCCTTGACTCCAATCTTCTTCTCATAACCTATATCTGGCCTGCCAGCAAATGCTGTCAGTCCTATCTTAATATTTCCAGAATCTAAACACTTCACAACATCTTCACCACTATTACTTGGCCCAAGTTCCCATCATTTGGTGTCTGGAATATATTAATAGCCTCTTAACTAGACTTCCTGCATCTGTTTGTTCCTGTTTTCAATAGCAACAGCAAATACCTATTTCAATGGCAAATACCTATTTTCAGTAGCAATCAGAGTAGTCTTTGAAAATGTGAGTCAGATCTTGTTATTCTTCTTTTCAAATTTTCCCTGGCCTCACAGCTCACTGACAGGATAGGACACAGTTTTTATCATGGCCTGGACGTTGCTACCCACTTCTCTCTGGCCTCATCTACCGTTGGGCTCTCCCTCCTTCTCTCCCTTCCAGGCACATTGGCCTCCGGACTATCTTCTAACATACAGGTTTGCTCCCACCCAAGGCCTTGATGAAAGTTCCTCTCAATGCTTAGAAAACTCTTCCCTCAAATATTTAAGTGGCTTTACTTAAATGTTCCTTCTTAGTGAGGCCTTCCCTATTTACTATCCCAACACCCATCCTCCCCCAAATCCTGGCACTCCCTATTTCCTGTCTCTTCTTTACTGTTTTCTTAGCACTTATCACCCTCAACTGCATATTTTATCTTTACTAATTGTCTCTCTTCTAGAATGAAAGCTCAATGAAGGCAGGACCTTTTGCCTGTTTGATGTACTGCTGAATCCCTTATACTTAGAATAATGCCCAGCACATAATAGGTGCTCTGCAAAACTCACTGAATGGATCCTTGATTGTGATGGTGGCAGAACTGATGATCACTCCACCAGTGGTTGAGCACTGGGGGTTGTTAATTAAATGGACTTCAAAGCAGGGAGCTATTTCTAGAGTTTAGCCAATTGAGGCATGCACGCTGTGTGCTGTTGGTTAAAGGGAAATGCCGTAGACACTGTAGTGCGTTGTTCAAATTCCCCTTCAGGATCAAGACACTCATTTCTCTAGCTGCCAGCAGGCTTGGATGCTAACGGCTGATGGCTGAGTCCTTTTCAAGGAGTTTCCCCTGTTCAAGGGACCTAAATTACCCAACTTGACACCTTCTCCCTCGGGGCACCAGCTTTTGATAATCAGCTCATTAGGGGTATAAGGGCCTGGCCTTTGTGTCACAATAGAGACAAGTCTGAAGGGTCACTTCAGCTTCAGAGCTCCTTATGGAGTCCACAGTGCAATTCCACTTCTCCCTCTGCACTGTCCTACTTCAGTTACTCCCCAGTAAACCTAATTCAAAACTCCATCTCAGAGTACGGTTTCAGGGAACCCAACTCAAGACAGGCAATGATTTCCTTATGTTTTCAGTTAGTCATTCAGGCAATGTTCATTAAATATTTACTATTTGCCTGGCATTGAGAAAGGATCTAGGGATGCAATGGTGAATATGGTAGACCCTGGCCTGTGTCTGCTTATTGTCTGGTAGTTGAATAACTTGGGAAAATGCAATTATAGGGTTATATAAGGATACGAAGGGGGGTAGTCTTGGGATGTAGGTATTACCCATTACTACAAATGGTAAAGTCAGATTGAAGCAGAGAATGCACAGGCATGAGGAGGAGTATGATATGTGGCTGGAGAGATAGGAGTTTACTCAAAAATGAACTTGTGAGTCATAATCAGAGGACAAGGGAAAATCTCAAAAGTGATGAGATATTTCAAATAAGACATAATCAGATTTTTTTTTTAGAAATTATCTTTGTGATAGTCACTGTACAGTTTAGATCAGTAAGATCTACTGATAACAAAATTCTTATGGGTTCTAGGTTATGCTCCCACAAAGCATCTGTCAGATTGTTCTTTCATTCTATAAACACTCCACTTTCTCTTTTAGTGCATTCTTTTTCCTTCAGTCTAGAACTTAGGTCCTTGTTGATCTGATTGTATTTTCCTTGAAGCTAATGTTATAGAGAAATCTGTCTGGATCATGTGACCAGAGAAGGAGCTGGGGGTTGTGTCTTAGTGAGAGAGGTGGAAGAAAGCAGTATTTACACTGTATGATTTGTGTCAGTTCATCTCCCAGAATTTCTGGGGTATCAGCCACTTAATACTATTACTCTATTGTAGTAATTTGGGTGTATGCTCTATTGCCCTAATTCAATTCTAGGTTATTTGAGGGCAAGACTTACGTCCTATATGTCTCTTACTTCACTATGCACTGTGCAAAATCAAGTCTTGAATTTTGGTTGATAGAATGAATGAGTGTATCCCGCTGGTGGCGATGGGAAGGAGACACTTGGAAAGTATTAATACGAATAGCAAAGCAAGCAACAAACAATAGCCAACGGCACTCTTAACACTGGTTTTCTGTTTACAATTCATCCAGAAAGTCTGTGATAGGATATCGAATGGCACATATTAATTGTAGCTTTCTTACTTCTGCTTTCTGTCATGGGTGGGGATTTTTTAGATAGTTGAAGAGAAAGAGTGAAGTAATTTTTGGGAAACGGCAAGCAATAGCAGTAATGAGTGGAACTTTGGGGAGAAAAATAACTGAAGAAGATCACTGGCATTTTTTTGTATCATAAAATGTAATATGCTTCTTTGGTGCCTCAGAGATTTTAGTAAATATTTAAATTACTTGTCAATGCTCATATGAATGTCAGTTTTTATTTTTTGTAGGATACTCACTCTGAGATGGCATTAAGAAGGCTCAGTTTTAGTTACGTGTAATACTAGGAAACCGAGATTTCAATGAGGCTGTTTAGAGAGTCCTCTTTAGTTGCAGTGAGCTGAGATCGCACCATTGTACTCCAGCCTGGTGACAAGAGCAAAATTCTGTTTAAAAAAAAAAAAAAAAAAAAAGGCCTGGCATGGTGGCTCATGCCTGTAATCCCAGCACTTTGGGAGGCTGAGGCAGGCAGATCACCTGAGGTCAGGAGTTCAAGACCAGCCTGACCAACCTGGAGAAACCCCGTCTCTACTAAAAAATACAAAATTAGCTGGGCATGGTGGTGCATGTCTGTAATCCCAGTTACTCGGGAGGCTGAGGCAGGAGAATCGCTTGAACCCAGGAGGTAGAGATTGCAGTGAGCCAAGATCGCACCATTGCACTCCAGCCTGGACAACAAGAGTGAAACTCCATCTCAAAAAACAAATAAATAAATAAATAAAATAAAGTCCTTATTAACACAAAGAATGTCCACAGACTTGTCTTGGGGAATTGTCTGCCATATGCACAAACTTCCTGAGTCTTGTAGATAACATCAGTGACAACAGAGGGCACCAAAACTGGTTACTTGAATCCTCTGGGAAACATGTCTGGTCTGATCACCAACACATCCAGTGAGCCGGCACATTGCTGTCTCCCTTGGCCTCCTTCTCCTTCTCCCATCCTTTTGTAGATTCAGCCCCACTCCAGGTTCTAGGAGAAATTACAATCTTGGACTTCTACCCAATATGCTGGACCATTGAGTCATTTGGGCCACTTATTTGCCTCAGACTTTTCATCTTAATTCTTAAGATAAAATTTCTGCCTTGTCCCTAGATTCTCCCTATGCCCCGATCTACACTTGGTAACTCGGCCTTGTTCTCTGTGCCTGAGATCCACCTTGGCAACCTGTCAGGGCACTCTCCTTGTTTATTTTGCCTGACTTTTATCCACCTCTGGAGTTTTGTCTGGACCCTAGACTAATGCCTTGGTCCCTCAGTTCCCACCTGGCCAGTGTCTCTAATGTGGGTCTCTAATTCTGAAGAGAGCCTGCTCCAGGATTGTCCGCCACTGAGGTGGAGTGTACAAGGGCTTTGGAGGAAAGCGGTCTTGCATTCAAATCCAGGAACGACTGTTCACTACTCCTGTGACCTTGGGCAAGATTCTTAGCCTCTCACGACTACAGTTTCTTTATCAGAAAAAAATGGGACTATCAGTATCACATCTAAGAGTTGTGCTGATAAAATGAAATAACTAGTAAAGCATTCAAGGGCTCAATAGTGCCACCAGCACTGCTGCTGGTTTCATTTTCGGCCCGCCTCTGTGCACAGTTCTATTCCCAATATTACTGAGAATCACCTGGACCATCTGTTCTAGGCCTTGGCCCTTCCAAGACCCTCATGTTCCATTGAGGTTCTCAAGGTTATGCCTCAAACAGGTTAAAATATGACCAATAGAATGTATGTTCATGGAAATCCCGGGTTTGTGCGCTTAGGACTGAGCATTGTTTCAGAGAGAAAAATGACAGATAACTCTTTCTCTGCTATTTTTGATACTTTTTAGTCCCTTTGGTTTGTATTTGTGTTTAGTTCTTCCCCAAGTGGTGTCTCTAACTTACTTTCACAAGTAGTCAAATATGCAGTCAAATATTTACTGCAGATCAACCAAGCCAGACGCAAAGGGGGTTACCAGGGCTTGTAAGTACTAACACCCAGCATCTATTATGCAGCAGCCATTATCTCCTTCACATCCTGTATATAATCAAATTCTCACAAGGCCCAGTGAGACAAATGTTATCCCCATTTTATTGATGAGTAAATTACAAGTTCCATCAGAAACAGAATGAAATTTTAGTACATATAGGTTAGCTGAGACATCTAACCAAAGAGGTACAACAGTAACTAAGTCTTGCCCTGTTAATTAATTGGATCAGTCTTGTTTTGTCAAAATATATTTGCAGAAGAAAATATCTACGCAGGATCAGAGATGGTGTTTCCTAAGCCCTTTAAGTTAAGGATACAGAATCCACACCAAGAGAGGTTATATGACCAGTTGATTGACATGGTAATAGGGAAGGAAGATTGAAACGTGGGCATCTTGTCCTTAGATCGAGATTTTAGAAAGAGAATAGAGAAGGCCTATCATGTGAAAACACCAAGTTAAAGTAAAATTCTTTTCCAGAATTATATATTCATAGTTTTTCCATTCTGTCCCTGGGTCTGCTTTTCTTTGTGTCCATTTCTATTTTTACTCCTGACCAAGTGCTATTATGCCTCTTCTGCTGTGTGAGGGGCTGGGCAGGATGAGAGAAAGACATGTGGCCTGTTAGGAGTCCACATTGCTGCTCTTTGCCCTCAGAAAACTATCTTAGGAGGTTTTGGGGCTTTTCCCCATTGCCACTGTTATTACTAAAGCTTTTCTAGCAAGTTTCTATCATTCTGAAGTTTCTGTTTTCAGATCTCACAATTAGAATCGTAGTTTGGCTTTCAGAAGGCAGGGAGGATGGAGGTGGGAGGCAAGTACAGAGAATGCAGCGGAAGCAAGAATCTGCAAGCTCACTGGGGCCCAAAGTATGCTGGTTCACTCAGCTGACCACAATCCTATCCATCCAGCCACCAACTGGCCAGCATAGAAGACCAATGGGGACTGCCCAGCAACCACAAAGTTCCCAAAGTTCACCCTCAGCCTCTTGCCCTCCCCTTATCATAACAGGAAAGAGTCTTGACAAATTGTCAGAAATTATTTCTCACTCAAATGCTCACTTTCCCAGGTATTTACATCTTTTAAGACTTTCATTCTTGCTTGTGGAAAGGGAGATTTTGTTCAAAGTGGCTAGATGCTAGTCATTAGCTGGGAGCATGGCTTTAGTGTTAAGGAGTCTCAGAGAGGAAGCTCTGGAAGTTGTTAGACCTGGAGAGAGCCTGGATTTTGTGTATTTGGAGAGTTAGCTCTTCCTCACGGTTTCCCTTCTATTAGGGGCTGCATTACGTTCCTGTACCCATTCAGATGTTGAAGTCCTAACCTCCAGTACCTTATAGAAGGTAAGCATATTTGGAGATGAGGTCTTCAAAGAGATGATTAAGTTAAAATGAGGGCTTTGAGGTGGGCCCCAATCATATATGACTGGTATCCATACAAAATGAGGAAATTTGGACCTAGAGAGAGACACACACACCAGACATGTGTGTGCATAGCAGAAGACCATGTGAGGACACAGTGAGAAGACAGTCATCTGCAAGTCAGGGACAGGAGCCTCAGAGAAAACCAAACCTGCTGACATCTTGATCTCAGATATTTCGCCTCCAGAATTGTGAGAGAATAAGTTTCTGTTGTTTAAGCCACCTCATCTGTGGTGTTTTCTCGTGGAAGCCTTGGAAACGAACGCACCTTCCCTTCTGCTGCCAGAGTCTCAGAAACAAAGATGTCGGGTCCATCCTCATGTGTTGTCTCTCCTGTTGGATTTCCCATTCCTTCACAGAAAAATTCTGATTGTCTAAACTTTTTGCAGTTCCTTTAGGTCCTTGCTGCACCCGAGACAGCAGAGGAAGAAGCTAAGAGAAGGCAACATCTTTTCTTTTCTTTTTTTTTTTTTGAGGCAGGGTCTTGCTCTGTTGCCCAGGCTGAAGAGCAGTGGTGCAATCTCCACTCACTGCAACCTCCACCTCCAGGGTTCAAGCGATTCTCCCACCTCAGCCTTCCAAGTAGCTGGGACTATACAGGCACACCCCACCACACCTGGCTAATTTTTGTATTTTTTGGTAGAGACGGGGTTTTACGACATTGGCCAGGCTGGTCTGGAACTCCTGACTTCAGGTGATCTGCCCCCCTCAGCCTCCCAAAGTGCTGGGATTATAGGCATGAGCCACCACAGCTGGCCAAGAAAGCAGTATCTGGAAGGTCTCCTGGAGGTAGCAGGGAAAGCAGTAACACAGCACTCTCAGGATTGGTTAGCTTCTGAAGAGAATATTCTGGGCCTTGATGTTTTCAAGTGTCAATATCCCTAAGTGTTTGTGTGTGAGAGAAGGACATGGATTATCCTGGAATTATACATAGTGTAGGAGAACAGAGAACTCTGATGCTAATTACAGAATAAAAAAGTGAGACGAGAGAAAAACCCCAAACTTGGGTCGACTGTGTATAAGAAATACTAATTACAGTCATTTCTGTGAACTGCTTACCATTGATAGCTAATTATCATGCAGCATAATAACAATTATGTATATCATTAAATATGTATCAGATTAGTTTTATTTGATTGCAATCATAAACTCCAGAAACATACAATGTCAGGCCTAGAAGAGGACCTTGGGGATCAACGTCTAGGTCTTTCCTTTCATGTTTGCAGACACTGAGGCTAGTCTGTGGCAGATGTTTTTGGCAATGCTGGGATGGGAACATGTTTGTGGCGTTCCAACTACACTCCCCATGGGAAACCAGCATGAGGTTAGAGCCAAAAATCAACAAGCACTGTATCCTTCCTGACTGTTCTGTTGAAGTGGTACCTGGCCCTGTGGCAGTTCCTTCACATCACCTAGCAGTGTTTGAACTTATCTTGTGTATTTGTTTGTCCTGTTTTCAGGCTGTAGTATTAGAGTCGTTGCTCAATAAATAGTTCTCAGATGGAATCAATGAATGAATGATTCCTCAAGGGAAAGACTCTGATAGAAGGATCACATTTGAGATGTGTTGACCAGCCCTAAAGGCCAGTGGTGTGGTCTCTCTGACACCACAGTTTTCTTTCTTTCTGCTTTCCTTATTTGATCACAGGAATCATCTGAGACACTTTTAAAATATATAAATTCCCAGGCCATTCTCCTGGAAGTTCAGCTGTGGTCAACCTGGGTAGGGTTCCAGGAATTTTTTTTTTTTAAACATTCCAGGAATTTGTTATGTTCAATATATTTAGAAAACACTGATGACTATAGTTATATCACATTGAGGGCATGTCAATCAACTCACAACCTAAAAGAAATAGAGAAAACCTTAATTCGAGCATTTCCAGGAAGAAAGTGTCATGTTCAGACACCACTGGATTGTTTCAAGACTCCATTGGTGTTGATAGGACGGGTGGCGTCTGAGGGAAATGAGCATGATGCATGCTTTTAGCAAATTATGCCATGCTAGGCACAGCACTAGGTGCCAGGGGGGCAGTGGCATGGGACACATGAAATCCCTGCACATAAGAGAGCCCACTGCCCAGCAGAGAGACACAGGACACAGACAATTCTTCCCAGTCACTTATTAAGTTATAATTTACACAGAATAAAATTCACCCTTTTAAATAAGTGTACAGTTCTGTGAGCTTTAAAAACACAGTTTTATCCCCTTCAAAAGTTCTCTGTGTCCCTTTGTAGTCAAGTTCCAGGGTGACCAGCTGTCCCAATTTGTCTAGGACTGAGGGGTTTCCGGGATGGAGACATTCTGAGCTAAAACTGGGACAGTTCTAAGCAAATGAAGATGATTTGGTCATCCTATTAAGTCAGCCTCTCCCTCT
>NW_012110141.1:76130-84652 GCF_000951045.1 Mandrillus leucophaeus
TCAGGTGATCTGCCCCCCTCAGCCTCCCAAAGTGCTGGGATTATAGGCATGAGCCACCACAGCTGGCCAAGAAAGCAGTATCTGGAAGGTCTCCTGGAGGTAGCAGGGAAAGCAGTAACACAGCACTCTCAGGATTGGTTAGCTTCTGAAGAGAATATTCTGGGCCTTGATGTTTTCAAGTGTCAATATCCCTAAGTGTTTGTGTGTGAGAGAAGGACATGGATTATCCTGGAATTATACATAGTGTAGGAGAACAGAGAACTCTGATGCTAATTACAGAATAAAAAAGTGAGACGAGAGAAAAACCCCAAACTTGGGTCGACTGTGTATAAGAAATACTAATTACAGTCATTTCTGTGAACTGCTTACCATTGATAGCTAATTATCATGCAGCATAATAACAATTATGTATATCATTAAATATGTATCAGATTAGTTTTATTTGATTGCAATCATAAACTCCAGAAACATACAATGTCAGGCCTAGAAGAGGACCTTGGGGATCAACGTCTAGGTCTTTCCTTTCATGTTTGCAGACACTGAGGCTAGTCTGTGGCAGATGTTTTTGGCAATGCTGGGATGGGAACATGTTTGTGGCGTTCCAACTACACTCCCCATGGGAAACCAGCATGAGGTTAGAGCCAAAAATCAACAAGCACTGTATCCTTCCTGACTGTTCTGTTGAAGTGGTACCTGGCCCTGTGGCAGTTCCTTCACATCACCTAGCAGTGTTTGAACTTATCTTGTGTATTTGTTTGTCCTGTTTTCAGGCTGTAGTATTAGAGTCGTTGCTCAATAAATAGTTCTCAGATGGAATCAATGAATGAATGATTCCTCAAGGGAAAGACTCTGATAGAAGGATCACATTTGAGATGTGTTGACCAGCCCTAAAGGCCAGTGGTGTGGTCTCTCTGACACCACAGTTTTCTTTCTTTCTGCTTTCCTTATTTGATCACAGGAATCATCTGAGACACTTTTAAAATATATAAATTCCCAGGCCATTCTCCTGGAAGTTCAGCTGTGGTCAACCTGGGTAGGGTTCCAGGAATTTTTTTTTTTTAAACATTCCAGGAATTTGTTATGTTCAATATATTTAGAAAACACTGATGACTATAGTTATATCACATTGAGGGCATGTCAATCAACTCACAACCTAAAAGAAATAGAGAAAACCTTAATTCGAGCATTTCCAGGAAGAAAGTGTCATGTTCAGACACCACTGGATTGTTTCAAGACTCCATTGGTGTTGATAGGACGGGTGGCGCCTGAGGGAAATGAGCATGATGCATGCTTTTAGCAAATTATGCCATGCTAGGCACAGCACTAGGTGCCAGGGGGGCAGTGGCATGGGACACATGAAATCCCTGCACATAAGAGAGCCCACTGCCCAGCAGAGAGACACAGGACACAGACAATTCTTCCCAGTCACTTATTAAGTTATAATTTACACAGAATAAAATTCACCCTTTTAAATAAGTGTACAGTTCTGTGAGCTTTAAAAACACAGTTTTATCCCCTTCAAAAGTTCTCTGTGTCCCTTTGTAGTCAAGTTCCAGGGTGACCAGCTGTCCCAATTTGTCTAGGACTGAGGGGTTTCCGGGATGGAGACATTCTGAGCTAAAACTGGGACAGTTCTAAGCAAATGAAGATGATTTGGTCATCCTATTAAGTCAGCCTCTCCCTCTGCTTCCAGTCTTTGAAACTGTTCATCTGTTTTTGGCCCCTATAGCTTTACCTTTCCAGTATGGAATCGTACAGTATGTAGTCTTTCGAGTTTGACTTCTTTCACATAGAATAATGAATTAGAGAAATTTTTCATGGTGTTGTATATATAAGTAATTTGTTCCTTTTTATTGCTGAGTAGTATTGTACCACATGGATGTATTACAGTTGTTTATCCATTCCCCAGACAATTTTAACTGAGTGTAAAATCTGTGTTAGGGTTTGAGTGACCTCTCCCATGAGAATGGGGTGTGCTGCCCCTGCTACCCGCCTGTGTCTTATAGGACTACTCTCTGTGGTCCTATGAAAATAATGAGCCTTGTCCGCATGAACTTCCACTACCATCTTTCCATCCCTCAACTTAACATGTGAGTGCAAGACAAAGGAGGAGGGTGGGGAGCAGAGATTGGAGGTGACACAGCTGTTGGCAGTGCTTACTCTGAAGGATTCTAAATTACTGCATGCACCTATGCAGGATTCATTTTACGCTGGAAATATAGCCCTGAAATAGAGCATGAGCATCAGAGAGAGGAAGTCAGTTGCCACCTTGCAGGATCACAGCAAGTGAAAGAGGAGGAGAAGAAAATGCACATCTGAGGCATTAGAGAAATGCCTCCTCTCATTAAAATGTGCCTAGGTAAAGCAGATCAGACCCAGGTCTATAAAACATCTGGGGAAAGTACTCCTCACCATCAACTAAATAAAACTCATTTCATTTCCTTGAGAAGGTAGGAGCTGAAGTCACTTCCAGTTAATGAAAAACTTAAGGTGGGCAAAATAAAACTCTCACCTTGACTCAGGAGGGTATCTTTAAACAGTAACAGCAAATTCAACTCTTCCCCCTTTCTTTGCCTTTTCCAAGAATAGACTGCAAAACCCAGCCATGTTTGAAAAGAATATGCATCTGCAGCTCTCTCTGCAGTCTATAAAGCTCCTGACATTTTCTCCAGGTCAGAGACACTGCATGCAAATACCTGTCTATCTATTCACATTCTGCCACTCAGGCAGTGAGGCAAAAAATCTGGACTCAATCCCTGCCTTGGGATAATTGCTTAGCAAACAGGATGCACATAATCCATTTTCATTATTAATACTCCAGTTAGGAGCCAGGCTCTATGTTTGGTTTCTCATAATGAGAGCTGCCTTACAATGGAGGTGATGCAATCTACCATTCAGCTCACAGCATCGTGAGGAGGCAAAGAAACCCCTCCTGTGGCAGATTTAGATTCCAGGCATTTCTGCTCTCCGTAAAGCAGTAGGCTAGATGGGCCCACTATTGAAGAGCAGGACGTGCTGATTTTCCTGCCTGGGTGATTCTGTAAAAATGGCTTGCCTTCTCATTTGCTTATTGTATACTATATGTTCTTAATCTGGGTCCGATAGCTCCATCAAAGGCATCTGCCCCATACGATTGCACACCCAGGGAGTGAAACTGCTGGCGTGAAGTAGAACAGAGTTTGAAAGTGATTGTCAAGCAGGGCTAATTCAGATGTAACCAGCACAACCCTCGTGGCTGGCTCAACCACGCAGCAGAAACCTGGTTAGTTTTTAAAGGTTGTATGTTTTTTAAATGCTTGAACTAGAGATGTTTCCTGAAGAGAGTTAAAGGACTTCTTGGTGAAATCTGTTCTCCTTCTCCTGCAACATTCATTCCATCTCAGTGGAAGGTGGTTTGCTATTAAAAGAAAAGATAATCCATTATCACTATGAGTCTTGAACTGCCAGGGGGAAGCCTGTAGCTTACTGGGAGGAAAGGCTGATAACTTGCATTTAAAGAAAAAAAAAATCAATTGCCAGTTGGTGTCTAGCCATCACTCAGAAATGCAGCATAAATTTGTCCATAGTCAGAGGGATGGGGTCCCTTGGAGAATTTGCAGTGGGATTTGAAGGCTTCCTATTTACCTCTAGTTGATTAGTTAGAGCCCAGTTTGGATCTGCAGTGACTGAGATGGTTATTTTTATCAAGCTCTTTGGTGACAGGTGTCCGTATTACAAGAAACAAATTGGCACTAATTGGGCACTCCCGTTGGCATCTTGGCAGCAGAGAGCAACCACGGCTTGATTTAGGGAAACTGCACATTTACAGGCAGGGGACACCTGTGCTGGACATACCCAATCTGTTTTGTTGCTGCTGTTTATTTATTTTTGTTTGTTTCAAGAATTTGAGATATGTTAATTTTAAGTGTGGCAGTTTACACTAGCATTCTCTCCCACGCCATCACACAAACACATATCCATGAGAGAATTCTTCAAAATAGCATGCTGATCAAAGGCCTGCCAATCTGTTTATCTGGGATCATCAATGAGAGGCGTTGGCCAGTGACCCCACAAGGATCAAGATGTAAGTTCTCAGGGTCAAGGTCATTGTATTTTTTGTTCACCAGTGTGAACAAAAAATAGAATAATTGTTAAATGAAGACATATTTGTTTAATAGATGAACGTTCCCTCTTTCTCTTTTTTCTCTCTCTATCTATGTCTTACAACTGCAGATGAATGGCAATTCTTTCCGGTTGAATCCTAGATATTTGAAGTCGTTCTGAACCCTAGCAATGGTCTGAAGAAACTACCATCGGTGTTCACATGAGAAACATTAGGGACTTGGTGAGATAAGTGACTGAGCCGACAGCAGGATCTGTTTTCTGAGCCCTGGTGTGTTGTCATTTCAATGCTTCTTCTGAGAAAGAGATTTCAGAACACAGAACATTGCTGTGAATGAACAGCACAATGGCCCATGAATAGAGAAACCTGATTTCTATATTGGGATTCTCTCCTGATTATGCGGCCTCAAGAAAATCACTTAACATTATTGTGTTTCTGTGGTTTATGGTCTATTTGGGGAGATAGACAAGTAACCAGGCAATCACAATAAAGAATGCTACATTTGAATAATAAGGGAACAACTTGGAAGACACAAGCCAAAAGTACTAGCACAATATGGGGGCAGATTACTTTTCAGCTCTAAATAATTAGTATGTTGAACTAGAACATGTAAGGCTCACGAGAGGTGGCCCTTGATTTATGAAGTCTTAAGGGCCCATGTGGCGATTTCAGAAATGACTCGCCCAGCATACTGTAATGATCCACCAGGGGGGAGTAGAGGTCAATTTGTTCTGTACCAGAGGAGGTGAAGTGATTTGTGTTTTGTAATTAAGGGGAGGAAGGAGAGAGGAAGCAAGACTTAGACCAATGCAAATTCAAGGTGTCCTATTCTTACAGCATCTTCCATACCAGTGGCATCTACGTAGAATGACTCAAGTTTTGAGCTCTCACTGTGAACCTGAAGCAACTCCTTGCAGTTTCACACCGTTGTGGTAATTTTCCAGAAATAGAAGTCTAGGGAGAAAGGATGATTCAGGATAGCTTCTTGGCTATAGAAAAATTAAATATCCACTTATCCATAGCAAGGAACACATAAATAGATGGTTTTCTTTAGCTATTCAGAAACTGGACCATTCAGACTTTTGCTACAGCAAGTGGCCCAACTGATGAAGGTGGTTTCAGTTATCTTTTTCTAATGCAGATGCTTATAAACTTTCAAAAAATGGACAGAATGAAAAAAGATGTAGTCTAATCAGACAAATGTATAATAATTTCTATTTTTATTTATTTTTTTATTTTTTGAGACAGAGTCTCACTCTGTCACCCAGGCTGGAGTCCAATGGTGCAATCTTGGCTCACTGTAACTTTTGCCTCCTGGGTTCAAACAATTATCCTGCCTCAGCCTCTTGAATGAGTAGCTGGGGTTACAGGCATGTGTCACTATGCCTGGCTAATTTTTTGTATTTTTAGTAGAAACGGGCTTTTACCATGTTGGCCAGGCTGGTCTTGACCTCCTGACCTCAGATGATCCGCCCGCCCTGGCCTCCCAAAGTACTGGGATTATAGGTTTCAGTCACCATGCCCAACCTAATAATTGCTTCATAGTGGTCTTTTTTTTTTTTTTTAAGAAAAATTGACATCATAATTACACATATTTATGGCATTCTGAGTGATATTTCAATACATATGTATAATGATCAAATCAGAAAAATTAGCATACGCATCACCTCAAACATCTTTTTTTTTGTGTGTTGGGAACATTCAAAATCCTTTATTCTAGCTATATGAAAATATACAATAAATCGTTGTTAACTCTAGTTACCCTACAGTACTATAGAGCACTAGAACTTATTCCTCCTATCTAGCTGCAATTTTGGATTCATTAACCAACAACTTCTTATTCTCTTCTCCTCCCTCCCCTTTCCAGCCCCTAATAATCACAATTATACTCTCTACTTCTATGAGCTCAACTTTTTTAGCTACCACATATGAGTGAGAAAATGTAGTATTTATTTTTCTGTGCCTGATTTACTACACTTAACATAATGTCCTACAGACTCATTCATGTTGCCACAAATGACAGGACTTTATTCTTTTTTATGGCTGAATAATATTCCACTGTGTGTACAGACCACGTTTTACTTAACCATTCATCTATTTTTGGACACCTAGGTTGATTCCATAGGTTGGCTACTGTGAATAGTGCTTCAATAAATATGAAGGGGGACAGATAGGTCTTTGATATGTCGATTTCCTTTTCTTTGGCTAAGTACACAGTAGTGGGATTGCTGGATCATATGGTAGTTCTATGTTTAGTTTTTTTCAGGAACCTCTGTACCATTGACCTTAATAGCTGTACTAATTTGCATTCCCATCAACAGTGTGTAAGAGTTCTCCTTTCTCTGCATCCTTGCCAGAATTTGTTATTTTATTTTTATTTTTTGTCTTTTTAAATGATAGTCATTCTAACTGGGAAGGTATCTCATTGAGAAGGTATCTCATTGTGGTTTTGATTCATATTTCCCTGATTAGTGATGTTGAGCATTTTTAATATACTTTTTGGCCATTTGAGAGACATTTTCATCTGAGAAATGTTTATTCAGATCTTTGCCTATTTTAAATCAGATTATTTTTCTTGCTGTTAAATTGAGTTCTGTTAATATTCTGGATATTAATCCCTCATCAGATTAATAGCTTGCAAATATTTTCTCCCATTCTACAGGTTGTCTGTCAGTCTGTTAATTGTTTCCTTTGTTGTGCTTAAGGTTTTTTAGTCTGATATAATCCCATTTGTCTATTTTTGCTTTTTTGCCTGTGTTTTTGAAGTTGTACCTATAAAATCTTTGCCCAGAACCAGTGTCACGAAGTATTTCTCCCTTGTTTTCTTCTAGTAGTTTTATTGTTTTGAGCCTTACATTTAAGTCTTTAATCCATTTTTAGTTAACTTCTGTTATGGTGATAAATAAGGGTATAGTCTCATTCTTCTACATGTGGATATCCAGTTTTCTCAGCACCACTTATTGAAAAGCCTGCCATTCCCCAGTGTATGTTCATGGTGCCTTTATCAAAAATCAGTTGGCTGTAAATGTATAAATTTCTTTCTGGCTTCTCTATTCTGTTCCATCTATCTATGTGTCTATTTTCATGCCAGTACCGTGTGTTTTGGTTATTTTAGCTTTGTAGAATATTTTGAAATCTAGTAGTATACTATTTCCAACTGTTTCTTTATGCTCAGGATTGACTATTCGGAGTCTCTTGTTGTTCAGTATGAATTTCAGGATTGTTTTCCCTATTTCTGTGAAGAATGTCATTGGTATTTTGAAAGAGATCACATAAAATCTGTAGATTACTTTGGGGAGTATGGTCATTTTATAATATCAATTCTTCCAATTAATGAACATGGGATTTTTTTTTGTAGTTATTGCTTTCTTTGTTCCATTTTCAGCTAGTTTGTTATTGGTGTATAAAAATGCTGATTTTTATATTTTGAAATTTTACTGAATTCCCCTTTCAGTTCTAACCGTGTTTTGGTGAGGTCTTTAGGTTTTTCTATATATAAGATTATGTCACTGCAAAGAGGTACAGTTTGACCTCCTCCTTTGCAATGTGAATGTCCTTTCTTTCTCTTAATTTATCTGGCTAGGACATCCAATATTATGTTGAATGCGAGTGGTATAAGTGAACATTCTTGTCTTGTTCCAGTTCTTAGAGGAAAACTTTCTTTTCCTCATTCAGTATGACATTAGCTGTTTTATATGGTCTTTATTTTGTTGAGGTGTGTTTTTTCTCCCTAAGTTTTTGAGAGTTTTTATCATGAGGAAATGTATAATTTTATCAAATGCCTTTTCTGCATCTATTGAGATGATCGTGTTTTTTGTCCTTCATTCTCTTGATGTGACGTATCACATTTATTGATTTATGTATGTTGAACCATCATTGCATCCCTGGGATAAATCCCACTTGATCATGTGAATATTCTTTTTTTATGTTTCTTTTTAAAAATTGTTTTTTATTATATGTTAAGTTCTAGGGCACATGTGCACAACGTACAGGTTTGTTACATAGGTATACATGTATCACATTGGTGCACTGCACCCATTAACTCGTCATTTACATTAGGTATATCTCCTAATGCTATCCCTCCTCCCTCCCCAAACCCCATGACAGGCCCCAGTGTGTGATGTTCCCCTTCCTGTGTCCAAGTGTTCTCATTGTTCAATTCCCAACTATGAGTGAGAACGTGAGTTGTTTGGTTTTTTGTCCCTGCAATAGTTTGCTGAGAATGATGGTCTGCAGCTTCATGAATGTCCCTACAAAGGACATGAACTCATCCTTTTTTAGGGCTGCATAGTATTCCATGGTGTATACATGCCACATTTTCTTAATCCAGGCTATCATTGATGGACATTTGGGTTGGTTCCAAGTCTTTGCTATTGTGAATAGTGCCACAATAAACATACGTGTGCATGTGTCTTTATAG
>NW_012110141.1:85862-86479 GCF_000951045.1 Mandrillus leucophaeus
GTCCTTCACATCCCTTGTAAGTTGGATTCCTAGGTATTTTATTCTCTTTGAAGCAATTGCGAATGGGAGTTCACTCATGATTTGGCTCTCTGTTTATCTGTTATTGGTGTATAAGAATGTTTGTGATTTTTGCACATTGATTTTGTATCCTGAGAATTTGTTGAATTTGCTTATCAGCTTAAGGAGATTTTGGGCTGAGACAATGGGGTTTTCTAAATATACAATCATGTCATCTGCAAACACAGACAATTTGACTTCCTCTTTTCCTAATTGAATACCTTTTATTTCTTTCTCCTGACTGATTGCCCTGGCCAGCACTTCCAACATTATGTTGAATAGGAGTGGTGAGAGAGGGCATCCCTGTCTTATGGCAGTTTTCAAAGGTGATGTTTCCAGTTTTTACCCATTCAGTATGATACTGACTGTGGGTTTGTCATAAATAGCTCTTATTATTTTGAGATACATCCCATCAATACCTAATTTACTGAGAGTTTTTAGCATGAAGGGCTGTTGACTTTTGTCAAAGCCTTTTCTGCATCTATTGAGATAATCATGTGGTTTTTGTCTTTGGTTCTGTTTATATGCTGGATTACGTTTATTGATTTGCATATGTTGAA
>NW_012110141.1:86529-97001 GCF_000951045.1 Mandrillus leucophaeus
ATTTCTTGCCTTCTGCTAGCTTTTGAATGTGTTTGCTCTTGCTTCTCTAGTTCTTTTAATTGTGATGTTAGGGTGTCAATTTTAGATCTTTCCTCCTTTCTCTTGTGGGCATTTAGTGCTACAAATTTCCCTCTACACACTGCTTTAAATGTGTCCCAGAGATTCTGGTATGTTGTGTATTTGTTCTCTTTTAAGTGTCCTGTTAGATTTAGTTTGCTTGTATTTTGCTTTGAATTTTTTCATCTATGTTCATTAGCGTTTTCTTTTTTTGTTGTTGCTGTGTCCTTGTCTGGTTTTGGTATCAGGATTATGCTTGCCTCAGAGGATAAGTTAGGGGAAATTACCTGTCAACTTTATTAGGACTGTTTGAGAAGAATTGGTGTTAGTTTTTATTTTAATTTCTCATACTACATGGATTAAATGTTAGTTTTTCTTTAAATGTTTGGCAGCATTTAGCAGTGAAGCCATCCAGTCCTGGGCTTTTCTTTTTTGGGAGACTTTTTATTACTGATTCAGTCTTGTTACTCATGATTGGTCTGTTTCCCTTTTCTATTTCTTCTGGGTTTAGTGTTGGTGGGTTATATGTGTCCAGGAATTTATCCATTTCCTCTAGGCTTTTCAATTTTTTGGCGTATTGCCTCTAATGATCCTTTACATCTCTGTGATATCAGTTGTGAGCTCTCCTTTTTTGTTTCTAAGTTTATTTGGATATCCTTCTTTTTTTCTTAATCTAGTTAATGGTTTATTGATTTTATCTTTCGAAAAATAATTTTTTATTTTATTCATCTTTTGCATATTTTTTCAGTCTCTATTTTGTTTGCTTTTGCTCTAATCTTTATTATTTTTTTTTCCTGTACTAATTTTGGGTTTGGTTTGTTCTTGCTTTACTAGTTTCTTGAGATGTATTGTTAGGTTTATTTTAAAGCTGTCTAGTTTTTGATGTAGGCATTTATTTCTATAAAATTCTGTTAGTACTGCTTTTGCTGTATCGCATAGATTTTGCTATGCTGTAATTTTACTTTTAGTTGATTCAAGAAATCATTTTCTTTCTTAATTTATTTAATCGACCCACTGGTTATTCAAGAGCATGTTATTTGATTTTTATGTACAGTTTCCAAAGTTACTCTTGTTATTGACTTCTAGTTTTATTCCATTTTGGTCTGAAAAGATACTTGATACTGCTTTGATTTTTTTTTAATGGTCATACTCATAGCAGTATTTATTACGGTGAATGCATACAAAGCAAAATCAGCAAAGGGAAAAGTGCATGATGGGGTGAAGTCCCAAGAAAACAGGTACAGACTTCTAAGAGTCCTCTCTCTGTGGAGTCACACAGGGTGTACTTATTTTTTTGCAGCAACAAACTGTAACATATGCGAAATTCTGTGTTACAGGAGAAGATAATGAGTGACTCAAAACCTAGGTTTTTATTGAGGGTAGTTACACAGACATTTTCTGTCTAGTATGCACTGAAATTCCAAACTCCCAGAAGGAAAGCAAATATTCAGCATAAACCATATTATTTAGGTACAGTGAGTCACTCTTATCAGTTACAGTGGTAGGAACTCTTCTGAAATCTAAGTTCGCAAATGCCAGCTAAGGGGCATCTTTTATGCAGGTCTTTTGAAGCATGGTAGTCAGACCTGCTATGTTAACTCTTTTCTGCACACTAGTTCTTAAGCTTAATAATTCTATAAGTTATATAATTCATATTACAGATATTAAAGGTATTTTTTCTCATTGGCAGAGATTAACATGAGTTTATAATGCAAAGTTTAAAAAAGTAAGTAAATAAAAAGAAAAAAATGTCATATAATCATGCCATCAAGAAATGACCATTTAAAAAAGTCTGGTGTACATCCTTTCAAATATTTTTCTATGCATAGTTTTGAAAATGTATGTATATATATTTTTTAATTTTACTTTTTAAAATTATACTTTAAGTTCTAGGGTGCATGTGCACAATGTGCAGGTTTGTTACATAAGTATACACGTGCCGTGTTGGTTTGCTGTACCCATCAACTCGTCATTTGCATTAGGTATTTCTCCTACTGCTACCCCTCCCCAAGCCCCGCATCCCCTGACAAGCTCCAGCATGTGATGTTCTCCGCACTGTGTCCATGGTATTCTCATTGTTCAACTCCCACTTATGAGTGAGAACATGCATTGTTTGGTTTTCTGTTGTTGTGTTAGTCTGCTGAGAATGATGTTTTCCAGCTTCATCCATGTCCCTGCAAAGGACATGAACTCATCTTTTTTTATGGCTGCATAGTATTCCATGGTGTATATGTGCCACTTTTTCTTAATCCAGTCTATCATTGATGGATATTTTGGTTGGTTCCAAATCTTTGCTATTGTGAAGAGTGCCGCAAAAAACATACATGTGCATGTGTCTTTATAGCAGCATGAATTATAATCCTTTGAGTATATACCTAGTAATGGGATCACTGGGTCAAATGGTATTTCTAGTTCTAGGTCCTTGAGGAATTGCCACACTGTCTTCCACAAAGGTTGAACTAACTTACACTCCCACCAACAGTGTAAAAGCATTCCTATTTCTCTGCATCCTCTCCAGCACCTGGTGCTTCCTGACTTTTTAATGATTGCCATTCTAGCTGGTATGAGATGTATCTCATTGTGGTTTTGATTTGCATTTCTCTGATGGCGAGTACTGATGAGCATTTTTTTCATGTGTCTGTGGCTGCATAAATGTCTTCTTTTGAGAAGTGTCTGTTTATATCTTTTGCCTAATTTTTGACTTTTTTTTTTTCTTGTAAATTTGTTTAAGTTCTTTGTAGATTCTGGATATTAGCCCTTTGTCAGATGGGTAGATTGCAAAAATTTTCTCCCATTTTGTAGGTTGCCTGTTCACTCTGATGGTAGTTTCTTTTGTTGTACAGAAGTTCTTTAGTTTAATTAGATCCCATTTGTCAATTTTGGCTTTTGTTGCCATTGCTTTTGGTGTTTTAGTCATGAAGTCTTTGTCCATGCCTATGTCCTGAATGGTATTGCCTAGGTTTTCTTCTAGGGTTTTTAAGGTGTTAGGTTTTACATTTAAGTCTTTTATCCATCTTGAGTTAATTTTTGTATACGGTGTAAGGAAGGGATCCAGTTTTAGCTTTCTACCTATGGCTAGCCAGTTTTCCCAGCATCATTTATTAAATAGGGAATCCTTTCCCCATTTCTTGTTTTCATCAGGTTTGTCAAAGATCAGATGGTTGTAGATGTGTGGTGTTATTTCTGAGGGCTCTGTTCCATTCCATTGGTCTATATCTCTGTTTTGATACTAGTACCATGCTGTTTTGACTACTGTAACCTTGTAGTATAGTTTGAAGTCAGGTAGTGTGATATCTCCAGCTCTGTTCTTTTGACTTAGGATTGTCTTGGCTATGCAGGCTCTTTTTTGGTTCCATATGAACTTTAAAGCAGTTTTTTCCAATTCTGTGAAGAAAGTCATTGGTAACCTGATGGGGATAGCTTTGAATCTATAAATTACCTTGTATGCCCATGTTCAAGATATTGATTCCTCCTATCCATGAGCATGGAATGTTCTTCCATTTATTTGTGTCCTCTTTTATTTTGTTGAGCAGTGGTTTGTAGTTCTCCTAGAAGAGGTCCTTCACATTCCTTGTAAGTTGGATTCCTTTTACTCTCTTTGTAGTAATTGTGAATGGGACTTCACTCATGATTTGGCTGTTTGTCTATTATTGGTGTATAGGAATGCTTGTGATTTTTGCACACTGATTTTGTATCCTGAGATTTGCTGAAGTTGTTTATCAGCTTAAGGAGATTTTGGGCTGAGATGATGGGGTTTTCTAAATATACAATCACGTCACCTGCAAACAGAGACAATTTGACTCCCTCTTTTCCTAATTGGGTATCCTTTATTTCTTTCTCTTGCCTGATTGCCCTAGCCAGAACTTCCAACACTATGTTGAACAGAAGTGGTGAGAGAAGGCATCCTTGTCTTGTGCCAGTTTTCAAAGGGAATGCTGACTGGTTTTGCCCATTCAGTATTCTATTGGCTGTGGGTTTGTCAATAATAGCTCTTATTTTGAGACACCTTCCATCAATACCTAGTTTATTGAGAGTTTTTAGCATGAAGGGCTGTTGAATTTTGTCAAAGGCCTTTTCTGCATCTATTGAGATAATTATGTGGTTTTTGTCTTTGTTTTTGTTTATGTGATGGATTACGTTTATTGATTTGCGTTTATTGAACCATATTTACATTCCAGGGATGAAGCACACTTGATCATGGTGGATAAGCTTTTTGGTATGCTGCTGGATTCAGTTTGCCAGTGTTTTATTGAGGATTTTTGCATCAATTTTCATCACGGATATTGGCCTAAAATGCTCCTTTTTGTTGTGTCTCTACCAGGCTTTGGTATCAGGATGATGCTAGCCTCATAAAATGAGTTAAGGAGGATTCCTTCTTTTTCTATTGATTGAAATAGTTTCAGAAAGAATGGTACCAGCTCCCCTTTGCACCTCTAGTGGAATTTGGCTGTGAATCCATCTGGTCCTGGACTTTTTTTGGTTGGTAGGGTATTATTGCCTCAATTTCCAAGCCTGTTATTGGTCTATTCAGGGATTCAACTTATTCCTTGTTTAGTCTTGGGAGGGTATATATGTCCAGGAATTTATCCATTTCTTCTAGATTTTCTATTTTATTTGCGTAGAGGTGTTTATAGTATTCTCTGATGGCAGTTTGTATTTCTGTGGGGTCGGTGGTGATATCCCCTTTAATGGTTTTTATTGTGTCTATTTGATTCTTCTCTCTTTTCTTCTTTATTAGTCTTGCTAGCAGTCTATCTATTTTGCTGATCTTTTCAAAAAACAGCTCCTGGATTCATTGATTTTTTGGAGGGTTTTTTGTGTCTCTATCTCCTTCAGTTTTGCTCTGATCTTAGTTATTTCTTGCCTTCTGCTAGCTTTTGAATGTGTTTGCTCTGGCTTCTCCAGTTCTTTAATTGTGATGTTAGGGTGTCAATTTTAGATCTTTCCTGCTTTCTCTTGTGGGCATTTAGTGCTGTAAATTTCCCTCTACACACTGCTTTAGCTATGTCCCAGAGATTCTGGTATGTTGTGTCTTTGTTCTCATTGGTTTGAAAGAACATCTTTATTTCTGCCTTCATTTCGTTATTTACACAGTAGTCATTCAGGAGCACGTTGTTCAGTTTCCATGAAGTTGTGTGGTTTTGAATGAGTTTCTTAATCCTGAGTTCTAGTTTGATTGCACTGTGGTCTGAGAGACAGTTTGTTATGATTTCTTTTCCTTTACATTTGATGAGCAGTGTTTTACTACCAATTATGTGGTCAATTTTAGAATAAGTATGGTGTGGTGCTGAGAAGAATGTATATTCTGTTGATTTGAGGTATAGAGTTCTGCAGATATCTATTAGTTTCGCTTGATCCAGAGCCGAGTTCAAGTCCTGGGTATCCTTGTTAACCTTCTGTCTCATTGATCTATCTAACATTGACAGTAGGGTGTTAAAGTCTCCCATTATTATTGTGCGGGAGTGTAATTCTCTTTGTAGGTCTCTAAGGACTTGCTTTGCAAATCTTGGTGCTCCTGTATTAGGTGCATATATATTTAGGATAGTTAGCTCTTCTTGTTGAATTGAATCCTTTACCATTATGTAGTGGCCTTCTTTGTCCCTTTTGATCTTTGCTGGTTTAAAGTCTGTTTTATTAGAGACTAGGATTGCAACCCCTGCTGTTTTCTGCTTTTCATTTGCTTGGTAGATCTTCCTCCATCCCTTTGCTTTCGAACCTATGTGCATCTTTGCATGTGAGATGGGTCTCCTAAATACAGCACACTGATGGGTCTTGACTTTTTATCCAATTTGCCAGTCTCTGTCTTTTAATTGGAGCATTTAACCCATTTATATTTAAGGTTAATATTGTTAAGTTTGAATTTGATCCTGTAATCATGATAGCTGGTTATTTTGCCTGTTAGTTGATGCAGTTTCTTCCTAGCATCAATGGCCTTTACCATTTGGCATGTTTTTGCAGTGGTTGGTACCAGTTGTTCCTTTCCATGTTTAGTGCTTCCTTCAGGACCTCTTGTAAGGCAGGCCTGGTGGTGACAAAATCTCTAAGCATTTGCTTTTCTGTAAAGGATTTTATTTCTGCTTCACTTATGAAGCTTAGTTTGGCTGGATATTGCTTTGATTTTTAAAAGTTTGTTGAGATTTATTTTGTTGCCTAACATATGGTTTTGCCTTGAGAACATTCCATATCCTGGTGAGAAGAATGTGTGTTCTGCAGCTGTTGGATAAAATATTCTGTTAGGTTCATCTGTTCTATAGTGCAGTTTCAGTCCAATGTTTCTTTGTTGATTTTCTATCTAGATTATTGGTCCAATCCTGAAAGTGGGATGTTGAAGTTCTCAACTACTATTGTATTGGGGTCTATCTTTCCCTTTAGTTTTAATAATATTTGTTTTATATATCTGGATGTTCTGGTGTTGGGTACATGTATATTTATAATTGTTATATCCTCTTGATGAATTTATAATTACATAATGACCTTCTTTGTCTCTTTTTGTCTTTTTTGACTCAAGGTCTATTATATCTGATGTAAGTATAGCTCTTCCTGTTTACTTGTGGTTTCCATTTGAATACAATATCTTTTTCCATCCCTTCACCTTTAGTCTATATGTGTTTTTACAGGTAAAGTGAATTTTTGGAGGCAGAATATAGTTTGGTCTTTTTTTTTAAATCCATTTAGTCAGTCTATATCTTTTAATTCTGAATTTAAATGGTTTACAATCAAGGTTGTTATTGATATGTGAGTATTTACTCCTGTCTTTTTGTTAAGTGCTTTCTGGTTGTCTCATATATCCTTTGCTTGTTTTTTTCCTCTCTTACTGTTTATCTTTGCAGTTTGGTGATCTTTAGTAGTAACAATATTTGATTCCTTTCTCTTTTGTATTTGTACATCTGCTCTACCAGTGAGTTTTATACTTTTGTGTTTTTTCATGAGGGTAGATATTATTCTTTCATTTCCAGAGGAAGGAATTCCTTAAGCATTTCTTACATGGCTAGTCTAGTGGTGATGAATTACCTCAGTTTTTGTTTCACTAAAAAAGATTTATTTCTCCTTGATTTCTGAAGGATAGCTTTCCTGGGTCTAGTATTCTTGCCTGGTACTTTACTTCTTTTGGCTCTTTGAATATATCATCCCATTATTTCCTGGACTATAATGTTTCTTCTGAGAACACTGCTGTTAGTCTGATGGGGATTTCCTTCTATGTCACTTGATGCTTTTCTCTTATGGTTTTCAAAATTCTCTCTCTTTTTTTTCCTTTGAGACAGTCTTGCTCTGTCGCCCAGGCTGGAGTGCAGTGGTGTGATCTCAGCTCACTGCAACCTCCGCCTCCTGGCTTCAAACAATTCTCCTGTCTCAGCCTCCCGAGTAGCTGGGATTACAGGTGCATGCTACCATGCCTGGCTAATTTTTGTAGTTTTTAGTGGAGATGGGTTTCGCCATGTTGGTCAGGCTGGTCTTGAACTCCTAACCTCAGGTGATCCACCTGCCTTGGCCTACCAAAGTGCTGGGATTACAGGTGTGAGTCACTGTGCCTGGTCCTTTTTATTTTTTTAACAGTTTGATTATAATGTGTCCTGGAGAGGATTGTCTTGAGTCTTTTGGGGAATCTTTGAGCTTTCTATATCTGGATATCCATATCTCTTCCAAGACTTGGAAAATTTTCAGCTATTATTTTACTAAATAAGTTATCTATGCCTTTTTCTATTCCTTCTCTTTCTGAAATTCCCATTGTGTGAACATTTGTTCGCTTAATGGCATTCCATAGGCCTTCTTCATTCTTTTTAAATCTTTTTACTTTTTATTATTACTATTATTTTTTGGTCTGACTGGTTTATTCCAAAAAACCAGTTTTAAAGTTCAGAAAATCTTTCTTCTGCTTGATCTAATCTATTGTTGAAGTTCTCTAATATATGTGTGTGTGTGTGTGTGTGTGTGTGTGTGTGTAATTATATTCTTTGGTTTCAAGATTTCTGTTTCATTTTTAAAAATGATATTTATCTATTTCTGTGTTGAATTTCTTATTGAGATCATGAATTGTTTTTCTGATTTTGTTGAATTATCTGTGTTCTCTTGTATCTTAGTTTACTTAAGATCATTATCTTGGATCCCTTTTTAGGCATTTCAAAGATTTCCTTTTTTGGAGGATCTGTTATTGGAGAATTATTGTGTTTTTAGAAGTGTCATATTTTCTTGCTTTTTCTTGATTCTACTGTTCCTATGTTAATATATGTACACCTGGTGAGGCAGTTGCTTCTTTCAGTTGTATGAGATAGTTCTATAGAGAGACCTTTTCCTGTAGATGTGTTCTATGGTGTTGGTTGGGTAGAGTGTTTTGGCTTTGGTTCTGAGTGGGCACAGTAGTGTATTCTGTATATGATTTTTTTTTTTTCCTGTAATAAATGTCACTGGTATCTGTGAGTGCCTTAGTGGCTTAGGCTGCAGTTGTTCTTGGAAGCTGTGGTGCAGCTTTGCTGGGGTGGAGAAACTGAGCAGCTAGTATTGGGATGGGGTACAGGTACAGGTAGTGACTCTGCCACTGGAGGAATGGGTTTGCCAGCAGCAGCAGTGGGCCTCAAGCAGGCTAGTCCTCAGGCCCTTGAGTGGCACGTGCACATGTGCAGCAGCTCTGCTGCTGGAGGGGGCAAGGTTGTAGGTGGGCAAGTTTTAGGCTCTGGGGAGTGCATATGTTGGCTCCCTTTGCCCTAAGTGTCGCCTCCTGCTGTGCTGGATGGCCTGTGTCTGATGTGTAGGGCCCTGTGTGAGCTCAGATGCTGTGTCATGGCGGCATTGCTGTGTTCAGCTGGTGTTATGTTGCTTCAGCCCTCTGGGTGAGGTGTCAGTGACACCCTAGGGATGTACAGATACAGGGGTTATTAAGTTCCAGGTCAGGATGTACTCTGCTGGTGACCTCTCTCTCAAAATTGTACCATGGTGCAGCAGCCTGGATCCCAGGGAGTGGGGAGCACGCAGTATAAATTTTCTTTTCTGGAAGAGTGCAGTCACAGGGATTCCAGGCAGTTCCCTCTACTGGGCTTAGGACCTGTAAGGGCTGTGGGTTCTCTTGTAGCTAGTATTGTGGGCATCTGTGGTGGCAATGTGGACTGTCGAGACTCTCCTGTTTACCTTTTCCTAACAATGGTGAATTCCTCTTGGCTCTAAGTCAATCCCATCTATGTGCTTTGCTTCCCCCTCTATGCCACCATCCCAAGTTTCTGTGCCTCAGAGGATTTTTGTCACTTTCTTGCTAAATTCCAGCAAGAATTCCTTAGACACTCTATTCAACATATAGTTGTCTATTTGCTGCTTTGTTGCTTTCTTGTGAAGGAGGAGAGTGCTGGGCTGAGTAGTCAGCCATCTTAATCATAGTACTTTCTTTGGGAAGCATCAAGGAAAAGTTCTAGTTTGGCCTACCTGAAGCCACAGAGGAGACAAACATGTTTAAAGATGGCAATGTCTGCCTGTGGCAAGCAGTTCCAGTCCAGGATTGGCAAATCTATCTTCCAATTTAAGGGTGTTAGGAAAGGCTAGAAAAGATTCTGCTAGACTTGGCTAAATTCATATACATTAAAGAAAGAAATAAAACCCTAGCAACTCACTCCAGCCTAGTAATGTTCTCACCATTAGAAAGACCTTCTTATTACTGTGTATGCCCTGATTCTTATTGCAGGTTGTGGCTATTGAGTAGTTATGGCATTATAGAGTGGCTCTGAAATGGAAGTCCACTTCTTTATGTTAAGCTGAAAGGGGAGAGATTACCTACGTGTAAACTACAGCCTAATAATAATAAAAAGAAGAATATTCAATATTTATATAGTGTGTTTATATACCAGGCATTATTTCTACATTAACTCATTAAACCCTTACAATTTTAATGATTGGATTCTTTCATGATCTCTGTTTTACAAGTGAAGAAACTGAGGCACAAAGCAATTAAGTAACTTGCCCAAATTTGCACAACACGTACAAAGCCAAAATTCCAACTGAGATATCTAACTCTAGAGACCATGGTTTTGGTGACCAAATATTACAAGCTGCTATTTGAAAAATATGCACAAGTTAAGGACTTTATGTCTAAAACACCAAAAGCAATGGCAACGAAAGCCAAAATTGACAAATGGTATCTAATTAAACTAAAGAGCTTCTGCACAGCAAAAGAAACTACCATCAGAGTGAACAGGCAACCCACAGAATGGGAGAAAAGTTTGCAATCTACTAATCTGACAGAGGGCTAATATCCAGAACCTATAAAGAACTCAAACAAATTTACAAGAAAAAAACAACCCCATCAAAAAGTGGGTAAAGGATATGGACACTTCTCAAAAGAAGACATCTATGCAGCAAACAGACACATGAAAAAATGCTCATCATCACTAGCCATCAGAGAAATGCAAATCAAAACCACAATGAGATACCATCTC
>NW_012110141.1:97391-101445 GCF_000951045.1 Mandrillus leucophaeus
AAGGATGAGTTCATGTCCTTTGTAGGGACATGGATGAAGCTGGAAACCATCATTCTCAGCAAACTATCGCAAGAACAGAAAACCAAACACCTCATATTCTCACTCATAGTTGGGAATTGAACAATGAGAACACTCGGACACAGGAAGTGGAACATCACACATCAGGGCCTGTTGTGGGGAGGGGGGAATTGGGGAGGGATAGCATTAGGAGATATACCTAATGTAAATGATGAGTTAATGGGTGCAGCACACCAACATGGCCCATGTATACATATGTAACAAACCTGCACGTTGTGCACGTGTACCCTAGAACATAAAGTATAATAAAAAAAATCAGGGTAGAGAATAAAATAAAATTATATCTTATTGTTCTCAAAAAAAAAAAGAAAAATATGCACAAGTTATTCTCAGACAAGAAAATGAGCCAAGGAAGGAGGCTGAGTGGTCCATTTGACCTTGACAATAAAAATGACAAGTATCTGTCATCTTGTGTGGTAAAAGCTAGAATATGTTCACCATGGGGAGATAGATAGGTGCTTATAGGGAAGGAGGCAGTTTGGTACTCCCCTTGAAGACAGTGTGCAGTTACTGGGGATCAGCAACTTGTATTTCAGGACCTGGTCTACTATGTTTCTTTGTATGTTCTTATTTCCTTTATTTCTTATTCCCTCTTAACATTTTGGAGGAGTAGGTTTTTAAATAGTAGCCTCTTTCATCTGGACTAATGGAAAGCAAGAAAAGCAGGATTTTGTTTTTTTTTTTTTTTGCCTTCATGTAGGCTCCTGGAGTTCTACATCAGTCACCATGGATGCTCCCCCTCATCTGCTAGCCTTATCTGAGTGTACCTGCTACCAGAGAAGATGGTGCCTGGCATTCCATCACAGCTTCCCAGTACAGATACCTGCTGCTCCCTTCTTTGCTGATGGGGCATTCTAGTGACATCAAAGGAACTTGCTCCATGCAACAAGGTACAATCTGGATGGTCAGGGAATTTAATTCCTCTAGGCTAGCTCTGAGCCCACGGGGATGAGAGTCACTGGGAAAATGCCCCAGTCTCTTTTGACTTGTGAGTGAATTTGGAGGTGTATTTCACAGTTGTCTAGAGGATATCCAGTAGGATGGAGACCAATGTAACTGCAGCAGTAACTTGCTCATTAACACATCCTTTATTGACTTTTCTCCCTTCTGTGTCTCACTTCCTAATCCCTCATATATGTTTTCTGGGATTGCCTCCAAATAAACTAACTGCATTCAAGTTCTTGCCCCAGGCTCTGCTTTTGAGGGAAACTAAACTAGAACTTAGAAAATGGGGCACATGTACCCCTGGAGTTGGATGTGGTGGCAGCAGGAAGGTTCAATATGGAGGGCTCCCAGGGAAACAGAGGGAGGAGACTCTAAATCAGATGAGAATCCCCTCTACGCTGAGCACTCTCCATCTAGACCTCAGGGATTTTAGAAATCACTGTGTTTTCCTTCACTAAACAGAATAATTCCTTCCCTTCACCCCATACATACTTTTTTTTTTTCTTTTTTTTTTGGTTTTATTAAAGGAATCCATTCCAAGACTGAGGGATTCCACAACTTGCTTGATATTTTAGTCAAACGAGTAACAGAAAAGACCAGCTTCCTAAACATAGACAGCAGCTCTTGCATCATGGCACACTGAGTCCAGAAAAGAGAATGATACGATTGATAAACCACAGGATCAAAAACTTCCCCAAAGTTCCAGTTCCCTGTGGTTTGGAAACTAAATGAAACACCTTCCTCCAACATTGTGGAATCAGAAAGAACCCCGGAGCCAGCTCCCAAGAAATAGAAGTGACAGAACTGTATGGTCTGCCCCTTTCCTTTGTACTGGTTTCTACAGTGGGGGACCAAAAGCCTTGTTAATGCCTGGCTTTCAGAAGTGAGAGGCCTATTTGAAAGTGTCAGGGCAGGGAGGAAGTTAGTGGTAGCCCACTGGGCTTTCAGGGGAGCTGCTTTCCCAATTTTCTTTGGGAGATCCTAGTCAAGTAAAATACATCTTTATAAATTATCCAGACTCTGTGTTTTTAAAGTATCTGTGACTCAGTTATTTAGTTGAAAAGCTTTAATATCCAGAACACAGGGAATTTTCTGTATTGTCAATCCACACTTCATTGTTTTGTTCAGTTCTGTCAACCTCACTGGGATGGGACTTTGACACACTGGAGAGTGTTCAAAAGACTAGAAACCATGACGTATGTGGTATATTGCAATATGTTGAGTGTTTTCCTCGGTGAATAATAATTACATTCATTCCTCATTGAAGCTTAGACACAATTGAGAAATACAAACAGAGGAGTAAAAACTATTATTTTTATTGTTGGCAATACTGGATTCATGGATACGACTTGGACCTGCAGCATCTATATTTTGGGAGCTATACTTGCAAGGATGGAACCTAGAGGAAAGACATTGACCCAGCCTCTCTGAAGCCCATCTGTATTCTGCCTTGTATCTGTTTAACATCAAGAGCAATGACAGAGAAGTTTCTCTAACCATGCCTTTAGAAGGCAGCACCAGGCCCTGACCAGGTATCACCATATGGAACCAGGAATAGAAGTGAACACATTCATCTCTCTAGCAGGTTAGCCAAAATGATGGCTGATCAAGGGCTCAGCCTCACATGTTCAGGACTTTATTAATATACCTAGTTAGATAAGGTGCTCCTCAGCCTTTGAGAAGAATAATGAGAAGGGACCAGGAGCAAGGAAAACATTTCTTCTCAATACCTCTGGAAGGTGAAAATTCCTATTTTGGGCCAGGACAGAAACATGGCAGAGGGAGAAAATGATACTTCTAATAGAATGTGTTTATTTGGGGAAAGAGAAGACTTAGAAGAAGTCACCAGATTTATATTTAAGTATCTGAAGTCCTGTCATAGAAAACAGGGCAGTATCTTGGGTGATGTGTACACCAAAATCTCACAAATCACCACTAAAGAACTTATGCATGTAACCAAATACCACCTGTTTCCCAAAAACCTGTGGAACTAAAAAAAACTACAATAAATAAATTTTTAAAAAGAGGGCAGAGTGGATCTTTGGTAGTTTGTTTCACATTGCTGTAAAGGAATATTTGAGGCTGGTACTTTATACAGAATAGAGGTTTATTCAGCTCACAGTTCTGCAGACTGTAGAAGAAGCATAGTGCTGGCATCTGCTTCTGGTTAGGACCTCAGGAAGCTTTCACTTACGGCTACAGGTGAAGGAGGATCAGGCTTGTCTCATGGTGAGAGAGGAGTAATAGAGAGAGGAAGAAGATTTGAGGCTCTTCAACAATCAGATAGTGAATGAACTCAAAAGTGAGAACTCACTCATTACCACAAGCACAGCACCAAGCCCTTCATGAGGGATCTGCCCCCGTGACCCAAACACCTCTTACTAGGCTCACCTCTAACATTTCAACATGAGATTTGGAGAGGACGAAATATCCAAACCATATCATTCTTCCCCTGGACCCCTAAATTTCATGTTCTTCTCACATTGCAAAATACAATCATCCTTTCCCAATAATCTCCAAAAGTCTTAATTTATTCCAGCATTACTCAAAAGTCCAAAGTCTCATCTGAGACTCAAGACAATTTCCTTTCACTTATGAACCTGTAAGATCAAAAACAAGTTATTTACTTCTAAGATACAATGGTGGTACAGGCATTGGGTAAAGGGAGAAGCTGGCCAAAAGAAGGGGGCAACAGGCTCCATACAAGTGTAAAATCCAGCAGGGCAGACATTAAATCCTAAAACTCCAACGTAACCTTTGACCCCATGTCCCACATCCTGGGCAAACTGTTGTGATGGGTGGGCTCTCAAAACCCTGGGCAGCTCCACGTCTGTGACTTTTCAGGGTGCAGCTTGTGTGACTGCTCTCAAAGTTTGGAGTTGAGTCCCTGTGGCTTTTCCAAGATCAGAGTGTAAGATGTCAGTGTCTCTACTATTTTTGGGTTTGGGGGGTAGTAGCCCTTTTCCCACAGCTCAATTAGGCAGTGCTCTGATGGGTACTCTGTGTTTTTTTTTTTTTTTTTTTTTTTTTT
>NW_012110141.1:101543-112624 GCF_000951045.1 Mandrillus leucophaeus
CAGCTAGTTTTTTGTATTTTTAGTAGAGACGGGGTTTCACCATGTTAGCCAGGATAGTCTCGATCTCCTGACCTCGTGATCCACCCGCCTCGGCCTCTCAAAGTGCTGGGATTACAGGCTTGAGCCACCGCGCCCGGCCGGGTACTCTGTGTTGAAGCTCCAACCCCACATTTCTCCTTGGCACTGCCCTAGTAAATTTTCTCTATAGGGGCTTCACCCCTGCAGCAGGCTTCTCCTTGGGCACCCAGGCTTTTCTATATACCCTCTGAAATCTAAGTGGAAGTGACCAAGCTTCTTTCACTCTTGCATTCTGTGCATTTGCAAACTTAACACCATGTGGAAGCTGTGAAGGTTTATGGCTTGCACCCTCTGGAGAGGCAGTCTGAGCTGTATCTGGGCCCTTTGAACGGATGCAAAGGCTGGAGAAGGGGGAATATGAGAAGCAGTATCCTGAGGCTGAGCAGAGCAGTGGGGCTTTGGCCCTGGCCCTCAAAATCATTCTGTCCTCCTAGGCCTCTAGCTTTGTGATGGGGCCATTCAGATCTCTCAAGTGTCTTCAAGACCCTTTCTTCATTGTTTTGATTATCAGCACTTGGCTCTCTTTGCATCATGCAAATCTCTCCAGCATGCAGTTGCTCCCCAGGCAACTTAAATTCTTCTCCTGAAAATCCTTTTTCCTTTTGTACCACAATGCCAGGCTGCAAATTTTCATGCTCTGCTTCCCTTTTAATTGTAAGTTCCAACTTTAAGTCATTTTTTTTGCTCCTAATCTGATCATAAGCTGTTAGAAGTGGCTATGCCTGAACACTTTGCTGCTTGGAAATTTCCTCCAGATACCCAACTTATCCTAAGGTATTCCTCTAGATGCCCTAAGTTGTCACTCTTAAGTTCAACCTTCCACAAAGCTCTAAGACATGGATATAATGCAGTCACATTCTTCGCTCAGGTGTAAGAAGGGTGACCTTTACTCTGATTCCCAATAACTTCCTCATCTCCACTGACAACCTCATCAGCCTGGTCTTTACTGTCCATATTTTTACCAGCATTTTGGTCACAACCACTTAACCAGTCTCTAGCAAGTTCCAAACTTTCCTTCTCCTTCCTGTCTTCTTCTAAGCCCTCCAAACTCTTCCAATATCTACCTGTTACCCATTCCAAAGCCACTTGTACATTTTCAGGTATCTTTATAGCAGTGGCCCACTCCTCAATACCAACTTTTTTTTTTTTTTTTTTTTTAGACGGAGTCTTGCCCTGTCATCAGGCTGGAGTGCAGTGTCACGATCTTGGCTCACTGCAACCTCTGCTTCCTGGCTTCAAGAGATTCTCCTGCCTCAGTCTCCCAAGTAGCTGGGATTATAGGCACACACCACCATGCCCAGCTAACTTTTGTATTTTTAGTAGAGATGAGGTTTCACCATGTTGGCCAGGATGGTCTCGATCTCTTGACCTCGTGATCCGCCCATCTCAGCCTCCCAAAGTGCTGGGATTACAGGTATTAGCCACCACGCCCGGCCTCAATACCAACTTTCTGTGGTAGTCTATTTTGTGTAGCTATAAAGGAATACCTGAAGCTGGACAATTTATAAAGAAAAGAGGTTTATTTTGGATTATAGTTTTGCAGGTTGTATAAGAAGCACAGTGCTGGTATCTGCTTCTGGTCAGAATGTCAGAAAGCTTTTACTCATGGCTGATGGCAAAGGGGGAGCAGGCATGTCACATGGTGAGAGAGGGAGAAGGGAGAGAGGGAAGCTGTTCCAGGCTCTTTTAAACAATCAGATCTCATGTGAACTCACAAAGTGAGAACTCACTCTTTACTGCAAGGACAGCACTAAGCCATTCATGAGGAATCTGCCTCCATGGCTCAAACACCCGGCACTAGGCCCTGTCTCCAACATTGGAGGTCACATTTCAACATGAGATTTGGACGGGACAAAACATCCTAACCATATATGGGGGTCCAATTGCTGAAGTACAAAAGCAAATAAAAAAGGAAACATTTTGTTATTTCTCATTATTAATTTTCCTTTCCCCCAATAAAAAAAGGCTACCTTAGTAACTGAAAGTTTGCAAGCAAAGATTAGAGATATTTATAGAAGACATCTAAGTATTCGTTTGGAGTCTGGGAAATTTTTCTATCATCTTTCTAAACTCTGAGATTCTTTGATTCTATGAAGATTTAGCACAGGTTAATACATGTTTGTCTTTTAAGTAGAATAAAGATTGTTCTAAATGCAGACAACCTTTAAACATATATATGATAAAAACATGGGGAAAAATAACTGCAGGGTAGCCTAGATAACAAAAAATGGCTTCTCCTATTTTTCTACCAAGTTTTTATTTGTATAGATAAACCAGCCAACGAAATAATAAGTTTACATCTCTGCCAGTTTTTCTCCAGGTACATGCTCCCAGGCAAGGAAAAGAAGACAGTTAAGAATTCAGGGTGTTATGGAAGAAAAGTAAGTCCTAGAGATCTACTATAGTATAGAATGCCCATAGTTAACAAGTACTAAAAGTTGCTAAAAGGGTAGATATGATGTTAAGTATTCTTACCACACACACATATACACAAAAGATCATACACACACACACACATATATACAAAAAGATCATTGGTAGAAAATACACTTAGAAACTAAAAAAACAAAAACACAACAAAACAAAAAAACATCCTGGGGAATATACATTCTGACAATCAGCCTAAATATGAGTATAAAATATATGTGAACAGTGACACCATTTTCATTTGACTCATCCACTCTGTCCAGAAAAACACCGAAATGGTTCACTGTGTTCTTTAACACATCTGCTTTCTCTAACAAAGAGGTTTGGGAATAATTGGTCAAAGCCTATATTCATATTGGGAGACTCCAGGAAAAGCCCCTGCTTAAGACTGCTTATCTTACCCACTGCCAACAAATTCTTCCCTGAGAACTTATTCCTATCAGAATGAAAATATCACTGGAAGGAAAAAAAATTGGAAACTCAATGGAGCTGTATTTGCAGGGCTTCTTACAAAATGGCCCTTAAAGATAGCCCTGTAAGGGGATCAAAGACATATATATTGCTATGTTGCTAAAATTATGCTCTGGTACTGAATTAGGCCATAGAAGCTAAAATCCAGAAGCATTTGCTCAGGGACAAAACAGAAGTAATTCTATTATCACCATACTTCCCTTCCTTTGTGGATATCCATTTTCTTTATCTTCTAGCATATCTAGGCATTATTTGTCACTTACAAATTCCTCTTCCTTTTCTTTATTTTTGTCTCACATTATATGTTTTTGACTAGGAGCTCACTGAAGCAGGGAGCAAGTTTTATGTTTCTATGCTTCTGAGAAGTTGAGTAGCCAAGTGGAAAGATCATGAACTTTCAAGTTGGACTGAACTTGTTTTGAATCTCACTTAGTCATTTGGAAACTCAATTTCCTTCTCTGCAAAAACTTCTGGCAAACCATCGTATCTAGATCTGTGATCCAGTGGTTAGCACAATGCTGGGAGTTCACTAGGTTCTTCATAGGTGTTTGTTGAATGATTGGCAACTCACTTGGGAGTATCCAGGATTGGCCTGAGGTGTTGGGAAAGGGATGAGAAGAAGAAAGTGAAAAGCAATTATGTGGCAAAGGACACGATGACTCCTGCATTGGCTTTGATCGCCGACTTACTTAATGTGGCCCTGAAGTTCGTACTGAGTTGGAATTTTTGATTCTTATTTCCTACCTGGAGACAGCCAAGTAAAACAGCTACTATGTGCTTATACATGGGAAGGAAGCTTTCCTGTCCTTCTCCAGTGAGCTAGCTTCCATTCAGTAGGTTAACAGCTTCAAATGTCTTTTCCCTGTCTGTACAATAAATGACTGGCTGGTATCAGAACTTGAATTGAGTGTAAAATTCACCCCAGAAAAACTTCTGTCAGTCCAGACCTGACTTAAATTATAACATTCTTGATGGCAAACAACTTATTTTGCCCCAGGTCTAGCTCAATACATTTTACTTCAAGTAATAGAAAAAATCAACTTCAAATGGCTTAAACATTGGGGAACCTTTATTGTCTCACGTAAGAGTCTGATGATGTGGAAGTTTTGGGATTGACATATTCAGTAGCTCAACAACATTGTCAAAGACTCAAGTGCTTCCTTCTTTCTCCTTGGACATTGCCAGCATGTTGGCTTGTCCTTAGGCTGATAGATGTTTTTTTTTTTTGAGGTGAAGTCTCACTCTGTCACCCAGCCTGGAGGGCCATGGCGCAATCTCAGCTCACTGCAACCTCCAGCTCCTGTGTTCAAGTGATTCTTCTGCCTCTCAAGTAGCTGGGCTTGCAGGCATGAGCCACCACACCTGGCTTATTTTCACATTTTTAGCAGAGACGGGGTTTCACCATGTTGGCCAGCTTGATCTCGAACTCCTGACCTTGGGTGATCTGCCCGCCTCAGCCTCCCAAAGTGCTGGGATTATAGGCGTGAGCCACCGCGCCCGGCCAGGCTGATTGTTCTTAAAGTTTCAGTAAGACCACGTGTGCTTTTACCAAGTGCTATGCTGACCAAGCACAATTCACGAGCAATCAAAATGCAATTGCTTTGTCTTTCCAACCCTTTGCCCCTTAGAACCTTATTCAATGCAGGTAATTTCTGCCATTCTCTAGATGAAGCCTCCAAAAGGTTCATAAATTTCTACTCACTCTTAGTTAATACACAAGCCTACAATCGCGTTAAGCTGCAAACACAATCTTGATTCGATAATATGAATGTTGAGTAGAGGATATTATCCAAAACTCTGAACTTGATTTAACATAAGATTTTCTCCTCCTGCTGTCCCCCACCTTATGTTAGCTCCAGGCTGGAAGCTCACAGTGAGAAAAGTCAAGAGGGAGGTGGGATGCAGTGGCAGTGGTCCATGGTCGGCCCTGTGGGGAGGGTATTTCATCACTGGCATTGTTTAGAATTGTCAATGCACAGTGATCATGAGAAACAGACTGAGACTGATTTTAGTTAGTATTACTACTGTTCCAAAATTCTCCAAAAATGTTGCAGGCCTCGTTTTCCTGCTTCCTTAGTGTGCCGCTCCCGTGGGCCCTCTTATGGTTCACTTCTGGGAGAAGGGAGTGTTGACCACCCTCCCTGCTTGCTAGCCAGGGAGTGGCTCACACAGGAGTGCTGGGGGATAGGAAAGCTCTGACATCTATTTATCTGTTTGCACATGTATCTATTACTTTTATTTATTTCTTAGTGTCATTTAAAACTAACTAACCCAGGGCACTTTTGTGGGCTCACAGGACACTTTCATCCATGGGACCACCCACCTGCAGTTTTTTTTTTTTTAAATTATACTTTAATTTCTGGGGTACATGTGCACAACATGCAGGTTATACAGGTATACACCTGCCATGTTGGTCTGCTGCATCCATAAAGTCATCATTTACATTAGGTATTTCTCTTAATGCTATCCCTCCCCCAGCTCCCCACCCCCTGATAGGCCCCAGTGTGTGCTGCTCCCCTCCCTGTGACCATGTGTTCTCATCGTTCACATCCCACTTATAAGTGAGAACATGTGGTGTTTGGTTTTCTCTTCTTGTGTTACTTTGCTGAGAATGATGGTTTCCTGTTTCATCCATGTCCCTGCAAAGACATGAACTCACCCTTTTTAATGGCTGCATAGTATTCCATGGTGTATATGTGCCACATTTTCTTTATCCAGTCTCTCATTGATGGGCACTTGGGTTGGTTCCAAGACTTTGCTATTGTGAACAGTGCTGTAATAAGCATACATATGCATGTGTCTTTATAGTAGAATGATTTATAATCCTTTGGGTATATACCCAGTAATGGGATTGCTGTTTTCTTAATGTGGGTAGATGTATCTCTTTTTTGGGATGGTCAGTCACAACTCCTTCCTTCGCCCCAGGAGTCTAAGGTTCACTTTTAGGGTGTTTCTGTTGGAGTCCCTCTGACCCTCAAGGTGCTGTGTGATGACCCGGTGCTCTCTCTCCTCTGCATGGTGCATGGCTAGTATTTGAGATTCATGTGTCATTCATTCTGGCAAACTCTGGGAGTACAGGCCAGTCTCAAAGTATCAGCTCTGTCCTGGCTCTGCTGGACCTGCTAGTCCTTCTCAGATCCTCTAGAGCTGGGATCGCCAACCCCCGGGCCACAGACTGTCCCTGGCCTGTTGGGAACTGGGCCACACAGCAGGAGGTGAGTAAAGGGCCAGTGAGAATTACCGCCTGAGTTCCACCTCCTGTCAGATCAGTGGTGGCACTGGATTCTCATAGGAGTGTGAACCCTATTGTGAACTGTTCATGCAAGGGATCTAGGTTGTGTGCTCTCTGTGAGAATCTAATGTCTGATGGTCTGAGGTAGAACAGTTTCATCTCAAAACCAGGCCCTCAAACCATCCCGGTTCATGATAGAAATTGTCTTCCATGAAACAGTTCCCTGGTGCTAAAAAGGCTGGGGACCACTGCTCCAGAGGCAAGAGACAAACCTAACTCTACAACTTCTTCCAAATTCAAGGACAGTGCAGGAAGCCCAGCCTCTCCAGGCTTAAGATGTAGCAGTCAATACTCCTCCCTCCCTGTTTCCTCTGGAGGAAGAGGAGACTGCAGCATGGTACCAATTCTAACGAAATACTATCTCCAAAATACTCCTTTCCCTTTGCATCTTACCCCTAGAGCTGTGGAGCTGGTTTTTCTCTAGGGTCCTTTGGAAATACCACATAAAGGATTTTCAGCTCACCTTTGCTGCATATCTGCTCTGTATCCTCCTGGTATCTCAGTCACAGATGAGGCAGGGATAGTCTTATTTTAACATCCAGTTACACAGACACGGCAATATCCAACAGAAGAACAAGAGGCAGTTTTCCTTTTGTCTGGAAAATTCTTTCTAGTTATCCAAGAATACTTTCTCTCATGTCCTTTTTGTCAGGACTTGGTCCCAAAATAAATACCTTGCCAGGAGAATGGTAGTAACAAGAGTGCCTTAGACTAGTCAATATTGATTCTTGAGCCAGAGATAAGGTTACCTTCTGGAGCACATGGTCGTGGTGGAGAAATGCGATGCATGACCAAATTCGGAGGACAGGTACCCAGTGACATCTGCTAATTGAGCATGCAGTATCTGTCAAATGATAATGACTTTGGAAAGCTCAGAGTCAAGGATGTCTGCCAATAAATTCAATCTACCCTAAAAATCATTAGGCTTTTGGAGATGAATGACAGGGTTGGAGAAAGTATGGATGGGACTGCACAGATGGCTCCAATCAGAATGAAGATAGGCTGGTGATGAAAGGTACTCGTGAAATAGGATCTTTGGGGCTGTCAGAATTCTCATGGTTTCCTTCCTGCCTATGAACAGCCATCAGTGAAGGTCCATCTCACTGTGGGCTTTTCCTCTCTGGGGGATTCTTCCACTGCTGGAGTTTGGTCAGGCATTAAAGACCTCATTTTGGCCAGCTGGAGTGTGCTTTTTCCTTGGTTGCCCTGTGGACAACCCAAGGCCTTTCAGATGAACTTATGAACTCTTGCTCTGTTTCATGTGTGGGGAGGGCTTGGGGGAGTGCAGGCTGCTACCCAACATGCCTTGGGTTCTTCTGCCAGGCCCCTTTTCTGTCCTGACCTGTGAGATCTTGCAGTCTGCTTCCCACTGTCAATCAGGCTGAATCGTGTCAAATTATGCAGTGCTACACTCAGCCACAAGAGCCGGGTTGAGACCTACAAATTCATTTACACATGCAACTTAAGCCAAGATATTTTTCCCAGGTCTGCAGTGTTATTGAAAAGAAATGGGTTGCCAAGGGCCAAACAAGTGGAATTGGAGCTTAAAACTATGCCCTTTTCTATAAACCTTGTAGTTCTAGGCCACTGTGCTGCCCTGTCTCACTCTGAATTCCTTTGTCCCCTAGATAACAGTTTCTAAAGTACTCCCACCTCCCTTCCAGGAATGTGGAAAATAAAGTTTTATAGGTTGATTTATATTTATTTTATTTTGAACATAACATACATTATCTCAATATCTCCTTTCCATAGCTTTATCAGTAATTCATATAAAATACTGATAAATCAGATTATCAGTAATTCTAGACTTTGTCAAGTTCTTTGCAGAATTAACTATAATTTTACTTTAAGGCACCATTTGGAAGGGCAAGAGATGCATTTTGGACACATAAGGAAGATGTTAAGAAGCACTCAACATAGTATACATGTGTGCATGTGTGCTAATATATGTTTATATGTATAAACAAAATGTATAGAGATATACAAATATTTCATAATTATAGATATATGCCATATTAATTCAGGTTGAACAGTAATAGTAGGAAGGTAATGCTTGCTCAGGTGTTGAAAAATTTTCACAGTGCATCCCTTGAGCCTATTCACTATGAGCCCTGATTATACCACTTTTTTCTTGGAAAGGCAGGGGAGGGCTCAGTGGTGGAAGGAAGTGAAAACAGGATCTGATGACTAGAAGAGCTTGCTGCCTACTGATTTACACCTGGAATCTTAAAGCACTGAAAGTTGGGGTTCTTATCTTGGCTGTCCCTCTGCCAAACCCAACATATTTTTCTTTTTTGGAGGGCAGGTCAGATATAATTTCACCTTTGTAGCACCCCAAAGTGTATTCCTTTGAGGAAATTCATTGTGGAGCTAATTATGGTGCATTCTTAGTTCTGGTTTTCTGCATGGCTGAAGGTTCCTCTCCCTATAGAGCCCTCAGACTCTTGGAGTTTTCACACTTGCTCTAAACACTGTGTAATTTACATGTTCCTGTAGCCAATATTAATGAGAGCTAATATTTACCTGGTGCTTATGTGCTTATCTACTGTTCTATGTGATTTTAATCTATGTACAAGTAATCATTGTCTCCACTTTACAGCCGAGGGAACAGAGGCATAGAAGCTAAAGTGATTTTCTCAAGGTCCCACAGCTGGTAAGACATGGACCCAGAATTTGGGCTCAGGCTGTCTGGTTTGAGGTCCAAGCTCACAGTCACTCTGCCATTCTGTTTTATCTTTGCCTTCTAGGGAATACAGGCAAGGTGCTTCCTAGAGATGGAGACAAACTTGGTGCTTAATAAGAAGCTATGGAATTAGAGAAAAGACAGCATACAGCGTTCAGCTCATGTTCAATGTGTTCCTCCTCTGTATTCTACCAGTGGCTCAGGTGCAACTGAGGCAGGTGTAGCCTAATCTTAGCATTCTGTTAAATAGACATAACCATATCTAACAGAAGAACAGAAACACTCTAAGAGTCTGGAGACCCGGAATAGGAACAGCTCCAGTCTACAGCTCCCAGTGTGAGCGATGCAGAAGACGGGAGATTTCTGCATTTCCAACCAAGGTACTGGGTTCATCTCACTGGGGCTTGCAGGACAGTGGGTGCAGCCCACCGAGTGTGAGCTGAAGCAGGGCGAGGCATCGCCTCACCCAGGAAGCACAAGGGGTCAGGGAATTCCCTTTCCTAGCCAAGGGAAGTTGTGACAGAGAGCACCTGGAAAATCGGGTCACTCTCATCCTAATACTGCGCTTTTCCAATGGTCTTAGCCAATGGCACACCAGGAGATTATATCCTGTACCTGGTTCGGAGGGTCCCAAGCCCACGGAACCTCGCTCATTGCTGGCATAGCAGTCTGAGATCGAACTGCAAGGTGGCAGTGAGGCTGGGGGAGGGGCGCCTGGCATTGCTGAGGCTTGAGTAGGTAAACAAAGCAGCCTGGAAGCTTGAACTGGGTGGAGCCCACCTCAGCTCAAGGAGGCCTGCCTGCCTCTGTAGACTCCACCTTTGGGGGCAGGGTATAGCTGAACAAAAGGCAGCAGAAACCTCTGCAGACTTAAATGTCCCTGTCTGACAGCTTTGAAGAGAGTAGTGGTTCTCCCAGCACGGAGTTTGAGATCTGAGAATGGACAGACTGCCTCCTCAAGTGGGTCCCTGACCCCCGAGTAGCCTAACTGGGAGGCATCCCCCAGTAGGGGCAGACTGACACCTCACATGGCCAGGTACCCCTCTGAGATGAAGTCTCCAGAAGAACAATCAGGCAGCAACATTTGCTGTTCAGCAATATTCACTCTTCTGCAGCCTCTGCTGCTGATACCAGGCAAACAGGGTCTGGATGGACCTCCAGCAAACTCTAACAGACCTGCAGCTGAGGGTCCTGACTGTTAGAAGGAAAACTAACAAACATAAAGGACATCCACACCAAAACCCCATCTATACATCAACATCATCAAAGACCAAAGGTAGATAAAACCACAAAGATGGGGAAAAAACAGAGCAGAAAAGCTGAAAATTCTAAAAATTGGAGCACCTCTCCCCCTCCAAAGGAATGTAGCTCCTCACCAGCAACAGAACAAAGCTGGATGGAGAATGACTTTGACAAGTTGAGATAAGAAGGCTTCAGACGATCAAACTTTTCCGAGCTAAAGAAGGAAGTTTGAACCCATTGCAAAAAAGCTAAAACCCTGAAAAAAGATTAGACGAATGGCTAATTAGAATAACCAGTGTAGAGAAGTCTTTAAATGACCTGATGGAGCTGAAAACCATGGCACAAGAACTATGTGACAAATGCACAAGCTTCAGTAACTGACTCAATCAACTGGAAGAAAGGGTATCAGTGACTGAAGATCAAATGAATGAAATGAAGCGAGAAGAGAAGTTTAGAGAAAAAAGAGTAAAAAGAAACAAACAAAGCCTCCAAGAAATATGGGACTATGTGAAAAGACCAAATCTACATCTGATTGGTGTACCTGAAAGTGATGGGGAGAAAGGAACCAAGTTGGAAAGCACTCTGCAGGATATTATCCAGGAGAACTTCCCCTTCCCCAAGGCAGGCCAACATTCAAATTCAGGAAATACAGAGAACACCAAAAAGATACTCCTTGAGAAGAGCAACTCCAAGACATATAATTGTTAGATACACCAAAGTAGAAATGAAGGAAAAAATGTTAAGGGCAGCCAGAGAGAAAGGTCGGGTTACCCACAAAGGGAATTCCATCAAACTAACAGCAGATCTCTCGGCAGAAACTCTACAAGCCAGAAGAGAGTGGGGGCCAATATTCAACATTCTTAAAGAAAAGAATTTTAAACCCAGAAT
>NW_012110141.1:114179-115272 GCF_000951045.1 Mandrillus leucophaeus
AGACCTCTAGCAAGACTAATAAAGAAGAAAAGAGAGAAGAATCAAATAGACGCAATAAAAAGTGATAAAGGAGATATCACCACTGATCTCACAGAAATACAAGCTACAATCAGAGAATACTATAAACATCTCTATGCAAATGAACTAGAAAATCTAGAAGCAATGGATAAATTCCTGGACATATACACCCTCCCAACACTAAACCAGGAAGAAGTTGAATCCCTGAATAGACCAATAACAGGCTCAGAAATTGAGGCAATAATTAACGGCCTACCAACCAAAAAAAGTCCAGGACCATATGGATTCACAGATGAATTCTACCAGAGGTACAAGGAGGAGCTGGTACCATTCCCTCTGAGACTATTCCAATCAATAGAATAAGAGAGAATCCTCCTTAACTCATTTTGTGAGGCCAGCATCATCCCTGATACCAAAACCTGGCAGAGACACAACAAAAAAAGAGAATTTTAGACCAATGTCCCTCATGAATATGGATGCAAAAATCCTTGGTAAAATACTGGCAAACTGAATCCAGCAGCACATCAAAAAGCTTATCCAGCATGATCAAGTGGGCTTCATCCCTGGGATGCAAGGCTGGTTCAACATATGCAAATCAATAAACATAAGCCAGCATATAAACAGAACAAAGGCAAAAACCACATGATTATCTCAATAGATGCAGAAAAGACCTTCGACAAAATTCAAGAGTCCTTCATGCTAAAAACTCTCAATAAATTGGGTATTGATGGGATGTATCTCAAAATAATAAGAGTTATTTATCACAAACCCACAGCCAATATCATAGTGAATGGGCAAAAACTGGAAGCATAACCTTTGAAAACTGCCATAAGACAGGGATGCCCTCTCTCACCACTCCTATTCAACATAGTGTTGGAAGTGTTGGCCAGGGCAATCAGGCAGGAGAAAGAAATAAAAGGTATTCAATTAGGAACGGAGGAAGTCAAATTGTCTGTGTTTGCAGATGACATGATTGTACAGTTAGAAACCCCATCATCTCAGCCCAGAATCTCCTTAAGCTGATAAGCAACTTCAGCAAAGTCTCAGGATACAAAATCAATGTGCAAAAATCACA
>NW_012110141.1:115553-121616 GCF_000951045.1 Mandrillus leucophaeus
AAACTATACTACAAAGCTACAGTAACCAAAACAGCATGGTACTGGTACCAAAACAGCATGGTACTGGTACCAAAACAGACATATAGACCAATGGAACAGAACAGAGGCCTCAGAAATAATATCACCCGTCTACAACCATGTGATCTTTGACAAACCTGACAAAAACAAGATGTGAGGAAAGGATTCCTTATTTAATAAATGGTGCTGGGAAAACTGGCTAGCCATATGTAGAAAGCTGAAACTGGATCCTTTCCTTACACATTATACCAAAATTAATTCAAGATGGATTAAAGACTTAAATGTTAGACCTAAAGCCATAAAAAACCCTAGAAGAAAACCCAGGCAATACCATTCAGGGCATAGGCATGTGCAAAGACTTCATGTCTAAAACACCAAAAGCAATGGCAACAAAAGCCAGAATTGACAAACGGGATCTAATTAAACTAAAGAGCTTCCGCACAGTAGAAGAAACTACCATCAGAGTGAACAGGCAATCTACAAAATGGGAGAAAATTTTTGCAATCTACTCATCTGACAAAGGGCTCATATCCAGAATCTACAAAGAACTTAAACAAATTTACAAGAAAAAAATAAACAACCCATCAAAAAGTAGGTGAAAGTTATGAACAGACACTTCACAATAGAAGACATTTATACAGCCAACAGACACATGAAAAAATGCTCATCATCACTGGCCATCAGAGAAATGCAAATCAAAACCACAATGAGATAACCATCTCACACCAGTTAGAATGGTGATCATTTAAAAAGTCAGGAAACAACAGGTGCTGGAGAGGATGTGGAGAAATAGGAAACTTTTACACTCTTGGTGGGACTTTAAACTAGTTCAACCATGTGGAAGACAGTGTGGCGATTCCTCAAGGATCTAGAACTAGAAATGCCATTTGACCCAGCCATCCCATTACTGGGGATATACCCAAAGGATTAGAAATCATGCTGCTATAACGACACATGCACACATATGTTTATTGTGGCACTATTCACAATAGCAAAGACTTGGAACCGACCCAAATGTCCATCAATGATAGTCTGGATTAAGAAAATGTGGCACATATACACCATGGAATACTATGCAGCCCTAAAAAAAGATGAGTTCATGTCCTTTGTAGGGACATTCATGAAGCTGCAGACCATCATTCTCAGCAAACTATTGCAGGGACAAAAAACCAAACACCTCATGTTCTCACTCATAGGTGGGAATTGAACAATGAGAACACTTGGACACAGGAAGGGGAACATCACACACCGGGGCCTGTTGTGGGGTGGGGGGACACGGGAGGGATAGCATTAGGAGATATACCTAATGTAAATGATGAGTTAATGGGTGCAGCACACTGACATGGCACATGTATACATATGTAACAAACCTGCATGATGTGCACATGTACCGTAGAACTTAAAGTATAATAATAATAATAATAATAATAAAGATTCTGGAGACCCCTTCCCAGTCACCCAGAGTTACCTGGTGAGCTGTACATAGAGTAGTTATTCTAAAATGGCATCACTGGGTGTCTTAGTCTGTTCAGGCTGCTATCACAAATTGCTGTAGAGTGGGAGGTTTTAACAACAGAAATGTATTTCTCACAGTTCTGGGGACTGGGAATCTGAGATGAGCATGCAGGTTCTGGTGAAGTTTCACTTCCTGGTTTGCAGTTGGCTGGCATCTTGCTGTGTCCTCCACATGGTGGAGAGCAGAGAGAGAGAGGAAGGAAGCAAGTTCCTTCATGTCTGTTTGTAAGGACACTAATGCCATCATGAGGGCTCCATGCTCATGTTCTCATCTAACCCAAATCACCTCCTCAAAACCCCACCTCCAAATATCATCACATTGGAGGGTAGAGCTTCAACATATGGTTTGGAGGGGAACATGGACATTCAGACCGTAGCACTTGGCTTGAGCTGCGTAGCTAAGCTATGGTTCTTGTTATTGAGGTCTGCTCATATGATAAGCATGTCTCTAGAGCAGCTATTGTCTGGGTGTACATGGGGAGCAGGTGGAGGAGGAGGATAGTAAGGTAGAGGATTAGTGTAAGAGACATTTAAAAAGAATACAATCAGGAATCAGGGAGACCTTTCTATTCTGACCCCTTCCTCTGCTCCCAGACAAAGCTTTCCTGTTAGTCAGCCAAATTACTTCCCTACGTCCTCTGAGTGTGCACTGCCCTGCTCCTGAGTACTCACGTGCTCCCTCAACTAGTCATCTCTTTCCCTTCCTCTGCATCTGAGGAAATCATCCACAATCTTTAGGAGCTACTTAGAATTCCATCTCATGTACATCGTCTTTCCTGAGCACTCCCTTTACTAAAACTGTTCACAATGGATGGGCCTCAGCAGAACAGAGTCAACATTTACATTTGGGCGCTGGTGATGAGACATAAAGACTTATTGGCAATCCAGAAGGCAGTGTCTAGGTCAGACTACAGGCTACAAGAGTTGTCCTGGAGCTGAGCTTGAAATCTGGTGATGCCAAGTGATACCCATGTTAGGGCCAGAGAGTCAAACAGGCAATGTGAGCAAGACCAGCAGGACATCAGAAGCAACTGCTCAAGTCGAGTTACGCCCCAGTTATAGGTCTTACCTTGGGGACACCGGATACATAATCTCTCTCCTTCAAATTTTACCAGTATACATGCTTACCATCATTATTCACTTGCTATTTGATCATTTATACCTTTGTACTGCTGGTAAATGTTTCCTGTGTGCATTTTGAGAACATCACATGTATATATAACAATATATACATTATATATAGTCCTCAAAGAGAAATATGTGTATATGGAAAATATCTATATATGTACACACATCTTTCTAGTGCATGTGACTGTGCTATATACATCTGCTAGTCACACCAGAAATATCCATTGGATGAATGAATCACCGCAGTCCTGTCTGTTAGGGGTTGGATTGTGTCCCTCACAAAAAGGTATATTGGAGTCCTAGCCCCCAAGTACCTCAGGATGTGATGTTATTTGTAGACAGGGCATTTAGAGAGGTAATCAAGTTACAATGAGGTTCTTGTGGTGGGCTACAATCCAATATGACTGGTGTCCTTTAACAAAAAGGAGAAATGTGGACACAGAGACAGACATACCTAGAGAGAAGATGTTGTGAAGAGACATAGGGAGAAAATGGCCATCTACAAGTCAAGGAGAGAGGCCTGCCTGGGACAGATCTTCCCCTCACAGCGCTCAGAAAGTACCAACCTTGCCAGGACCTTAATTTTGGGCTTCTAGCCTTCAAACTGTGAGACAATACATTTCTGTTGCTTAAGCCATCCAGTTTATGGTACTTTTTAAACGGTAGCCCTAGCAAAGGCACACATGATCTATTACATATAGAGCACCAGTTCTGTGTGAGGCTCTGCTCTAATCACTTTACAATATTAACTCCTCTAGGCTAATAAAATCTTCATGAGATAGGTACAATAATATTACTATGTTAGAAGAAGAAACTGAGATGCAGAGAAGTAAATTGCCCCAGATGCCTCCAATAGTTAAGTGGTAGAGTCAGGGTTTGAAACTAGGCAATCTGGCTTGAAATACATACTCTGAATTATCATACTACCCCAATAAATGCCCTTTAACTTACAGATTGCGAACTGGTGGATTTAGGTCATATTCACTCCGTATGTGTTGTATTTGACCTTGAGGTAGAAGGCAACCACATCTGTCACACCACATGCTCTTGTGTGGGGTGACCTTGTCACTCCCCATCAAAAGATTGAGTCAATTTCCCTGCCTCCATGAGACTGGGTGGGCACTGTGACTGCTATGTCCAGTAGTATAGGATGACAGTGATGCTGTGGTTGGTCCAAGCATGGCCCTTAACTGGCTTGGGAGCTTCTACTTTCTATTTCTTGGATGCCAGTTGCCATATAAAATGTACAACTTCTTGAGACCACCATGCTGTGAGAAAGCCAAGAATGTGGAGAGACCCTGGAGGATGAAACACCATGCAGACAGAGAGATAGGGGGTTGGAATGGGGGTGCCAAGGAGCATAGATATAGAGGTGCTGGGTAGGTGGGAAAGAATCCGGCTTATAAGTGGATCCACCAGCTCCAGCTGCCCCAGTTGATGCCAGGTAGATCGGAAGTGAATCACTAGGCCAAACTCTTCTCTAATTCCTGAACCAAAAGTCATGAGCAGAATACAATGTTTTTTTTTTTTAAGCCAGCAGTTTTGGGGTTGTTTGTTACTGCATAGATAACTAATATAAATCTTGACAGTGTTTTAGAATAATTGAATTTGTTGCTAATAGTTATAAACTGGGAGAGGACACACACACACACCCACACACACTCCTCTCCACACAAGGATTTTCAGCTTTTCCTGAAGAATGAAAGAGTTGGCTCTTCCTGCTTAGCCACAGTTGCATGAGATGGAGTGGAGCCACTCTTTAGATGAATCAATGGGACACGTGCACGCTCTAGAGTTCCCAGAGTCGCCATTGGACCCACTTTCCTTGTTTACATGACCTGCCTGTCCCATCTAGGCATTTGGATTTGTGATGTAGCTTCAGCTGTTTCATTAAAGCTTTCACTCAGTTTGCAACTAGTTAGCAGCATTCCCCGGTTCGTCCACATAGTCACAGCTGCGCCAGGTGTGGTAGCTTAGGAGCCTCTGGCCCTGCTTCCCTTCCTCCGTTTCCTCCGCATGCCATGTCCAGACTCTAGAGGGCTGGGGCAGGCAGCCAGGCCATCACACCTTCTGAAGTTTTTCTTGTTTGCTCGTTCGCGACCGCAGGAGGGGTGCTTCTCCAAAATTGAAACTTCATACTGTGCCATTCCTTCATCTCATTTCCAGGCCCCATGCTGCGTGACCGTGTGACACATAGTCATTCTGTGAGAATTGAGAAGGATATTGGCAGTTTGGGAGCTGTTGTTCCTGCTTATGTATGCAAAGAACATAATTGCTAAGTGCATCATCTGCTGTAATTTACACATCCACATATAGCACTGAGCAGGCCATTCTCTTCTTCCACGGGCACCCAGGGTTGAAGTTGCAGACACATTCCAGCCTAGAGAGAAGCTGGCTGTTTTTCAAGGCTTGAGGCAGCCCAATGGAAGATTGGAACAGTGTGATTTCTAAGACCTCCAAAATGGGACTGGCAGAATTTCTTCTTAGATTATTTAGAATTTTCATAAGGAAGATGAAGGGCCTGTATCTGCAGCATCTCACTCCTTTAATCGCTCTTTTTAAATGAGTTTTCAGGCCCGTTGTAGGAGTTAGTTGTAATACTGGATCTAGGATTTATAGCTTTGTGCAAGAGATGGTATTAAATAAGGGAATTGACCCTGCTCTCAAGGTACAAACCTTGAAGCAGAACAGCTAAATATCTCTTCAGGTGATTTCACTGGGGAGAAAGGACTTCCCAGAGGCAGATTTGTTCACACGAGTTTAACCAAACCTTAAAGGGGCATTGCTGTGACTTTCTTCCACTCTGGGGTTTGCACTTGTTTCTAAGGCATACAGGAAGCTTCACTGGTGGGTTATGAAGGGCGAAGGGCCTTTTAGCAGGACACTCAGCTGAGGTCCAGCATTCGCCTAATCCACTTTAATAGCACTGCCGAGGTGGCCCCGGTTGTACCTCAGAGTGAAGTTTCTTCCAAAAGCTACACATAGGACCAGCACTGCACCCAAAGTTGTGAAAGGTACATAGTAATAGAAGCTATCAGTTCTACTCTCTACAAGATTATATTTTAAGCTTACATTTTAGAAAAGGAGACAGCACTAACACATATGAAACAATTATTTTAGAGGACTGGGGAAGAGAATGTTAAGAAACTCCTATCCAGGCATTACAATAGACTCTGGGATCAGACTGCCTGGAGCTGAATCTCAGCTCAGCCACTGACAAACGGCATGGTCTGGGGTATTTTATATAACTCTTCTGCCTCAGTTTTCTCATTTGTAAAATGAGTATAATAAGAGTATATCTGTGGCTGGGTATAGTGGCTTACATGTGTAATCCCAGCACTTTAGGAGGCCAAAGTGGGCGGAGTACCTGAGGTCAGGAGTTCGAGACCATCCTGGCCAACA
>NW_012110141.1:121771-138036 GCF_000951045.1 Mandrillus leucophaeus
AAAAAAAAAAAAAAACAAAAAACAAAAAACAGAGTTCAGTGTCACTGTAGAAGTTAATGAACTTAAACTGGAATGTCTAAAAACAGTGCCTGGCACTTGGTGAGAATGCAATGAAAGTTAGCGCTCAGTACTTTGTCTGTAATTCTGTATCACGTGAATGTTCTTTCTAGTCCTTGAAGTTTCTTCACTAGATGTCAGAACAGCACCCCTTGTTTCCAGGCCCCTGCTAGCTATTATTTTCCTAGTTGTAAAGGGCAATGGAGTAGACTTGACCTTTGAACTCAATAGCACTGCACCACCATTTTCCAGCTATTTTACTTCAGGGCAAAAGGTGAAACTTTTCCATGTCTCAGTTTCTTCATTTAGAATGAGGACAAGAGTAGCTACCTCAAAGGATTTTTATGAATTGAATTATACCTCCCCCAGAGATAAGTTCTAACCCCCAGTCATTGTGAATATGACCTTACTTGGATATAGGGTGTTTGTAGATGTAATTAAGCTAAGATGAGCTTATTAGGGTGGGCCCTAATCCAATATGACTGGTGTCCTTATAAGAGGGAAATTTGGCCACAGACATATACGTAGAGGAGACTATCATGTGAAGACACAGACACAGAGGGAAGGCAACCGTGTGAAGATGAAGGCAGCGATTGCTGTTATGCTGCCACAAGTCAAGGAATGGAATTCCTGCACCCAGCAGAAGCTGGACGAGGCAAGGAAGGATCCTCTTCTAGGGTCATCAGAGAGAACATGGACCTGGCAACGCCTTGATTTTGAACTTGTGGTCTCCAGAACTGTAAGAGACTAAGTTTCTGTTGTTGCTGAGCTACTCAGCTTTTGGTACTTTGTCACTACCACCCTAGGAAACTAATACAAAGATTATGTGTACAATGCACTCATAACCGTGTGTGCCACAGAGCTGGTGTTCAAAAGCAGTTATTCTGAAGGTTACAGAGCAGTGATTACTATGCCCTGAATCTGCTACTGTGGAGGTAGCTTAATGGGCCAAGGGAGAAGAAGAGAAGACTGACTTCTTTGGGATACACATGGATCCTTTAGATACAAGTTTTCAATGGACAGTTGTTCTATTTATTCAGAGGTTGTGGTATGTCACATGAGGGAAAGTGAAGCCCGTGTGGGCCTTCGACCACTAGAGGGCATTTGAAGGACATCAGATCAATAGGAACTGACCTCCTGTGGTCAACCAAAGGCCACACATTCTGTGTGATCCACTGCGCAAAAGTAGGACATAAATGACTCAAGCAATGAATTTATTTATTGGTCTATTTTGTCCAGTAGCTAGTCAGGTGGTTGAGTTAGGGATTCTGCGTAGGTAGAGTACAAATATCTCAGGGTGTGTCTTGTCATACTCGGCCATAATGATAGCTATTTCCTCATCTGTGTAGGAATAGGCAGGACAAAGAACTCTAGACATACAGAAATAATCTGAAAACAACCAAAGAGAACAATAAGCAAAAGATTTAAACCCAGTTATATGCTCAATTAATAAAACCAAACAAGGCTATTAAATTAGGAAGCCTGAAAATGGACACCCACCACCACAGGCACTTTGGAAAGGTTCAAAGTGCAACTCTTAGACTAGATCCTTGTAATTCCAAATCCGGTAAGGGATTAGGAACTGAATGGGAAAGGTGAGGTTGGGATTAGAGACTTAATTATGTCTCTTTCTCAGTGATTGACATCCTGGCTGATCCTTGACAACTCAATCTGTCTGGGCCATAGTTTCGCAGTGTATAAAACAAGGATAATACCAGACATCAGATCAATTTTTCAGAGTTCATTCAGGTCCCCTAATGAAAAGTGCATTATAAACAGAGATTGTAATTATATCTAAGAATGCTTTTTACTCTGAAAGAGCCAGAGGGCTTTTCTGTCTTTGAAGCTTCAATTACAAAAGTTAGAATCTTATGCGTTTGTCAGAGGTGTATAAAAATTTATTCACAATAGGAATCATATAAAAGCAGGTTAATGGTGCTCCAATTCTAAAAGTGGGGCATTACTGACATAAACAAATTACCTGGAATCTTCAGACTTACAGTCTAGTCCTCATTTTTTTTTACTAATTAACCCTGGGGCCTTGGGCAAGTGATTTCACCTCCCTGTGCCTTAGCCAAAAAATGATGTGCGTGGACTAGAAAAATGTTTTCTAAACATCATTCCCTTCCTGGTTTTTGTCATATCTGAGAACCATGTATATTATTTTTACCGTAACATTTATATTTAAATATTTATTTAAGTTAATAAATCATTTACATGGCGATGAGTATTTCCTACGATAGCCTGGTCCTAAACAACCTAAACAATAATATTCATAACATTTCAGGTTTTCATTAAAGGAAAATGAAAAGGGAAAAGTATATTAGGAAAGATAAAATTATTAGAAAAAAGTACTCATTACTTATACACCACCTAAAAGTCATCTCAAGTACCATGATTAGCACATGTACCAATTTGGGGGAAAAATGGCCTAGATGATCGTGAAGAGTTATTCTAAAGCTATAAGCCTATGAAAGAAATTCAAGTAGATACGAAAGAAACAGAAGAGCAGCTGATGATTCTGATAAAATTTGGATCTATGGCATGGCAGAGATGCTATAATTTTTTTAGATTAATAGTGTTTTCCCTTGTAGATAGATGCATTAATGCCTGACACTGTTAAGCCAGAAAAAGACTGGCAAAAGCAGCATATAATGTATATTGATGGGGGAATGTTGGGAGAAAATGTCCTTTAAAAAAATTAACTTAAAAGACAGATAGTCAAGGCAGGAGAGGAACTCATTCCACAAAGCCAGGATTTGTGTTGATTGTCATCCAGAATGTTATAGAAAATAAGGATATATTTAGAAAGAAAGTGTTTAAGTCAAAATATTTCATTACTTCTCTCTATTTAGTGGATGGGTAGCTAGTCCTCTATTTGTTTGTTCATTTAACTAGTTATAGTTTTGACCCATTGGCAATGTTCCAGGCCCTGTTTTAGGCACTGGTGATACATTTATGAACAAAATCCTCATTCTTAAAGAGTTCACTCTGTTCGTTTTAGGCAGTGATATCAAGGATGACCTCAGGAGACCACCCTGCTATAGTGCGAAGACCCCTGGACTTGCAGATAAAAGATCTGTGTTCAAGAATCACCTGTGTATTCAAAGTCAGTCATGAGATCTATACCAAGTCATTTTACTTTTCCAAATCTTCATTTTCTCACCTCAAAGTGGGGCTAACGATATTTCACAGATATGGTTAAATTGACAAGATGTACATGAAATGGTCTGGCATGACACAAATAGCAAATGCTACTAGACTGTTAAATTTAAATCTGAGAATCATAGCATTAGAAAAGAATTCATACATAATCTTGCCTCTCCCTTCTCAGAAAGAGAAGAGCTGGAAGAGCTGGAAGTCACAAGAAATTTAAACTGAGGGACACACTATGGAGATTTGGGCTATTGCCCTGTTGTTCCAAAGGGAGATTTTTATTGTTTGACCATACAGTTTAATTTCAAATAAGGTGATTTTACACTCAGATGGAGCTACAATCCAGTGCAACAGCATATAGCTATCTAAAGATATTCCAAAGCCAATCTATAAATGGTTTAGCAATAATTACTCATGTTGGCTAATCATTCCCACTACTCTAGAGTTTAGATGCCTGATGTTTGTCGCCTTTGTTATATTTTTGAATACATGGTGTAAGGAGGATAATGTTTGAACAATTACATTCCCACATTTCTATTGCAAGTATAAGTATAGCTGACACAACCTAAAGCCTGGGCGAGAAAGGACCCCACCCTGGGCTTGTGTTTTGGAGAGCCCTTCTCTGGCTTTCCTCTAGTCACATTTCTCACCTTGGGGCAAGGAGTCCAGGAGTAAAGAGGAAATGCCTACCAGAGTTCTAGCCTCTCCTTTTAGACTACACTCAGAACCTGAGACCTTGGAGTTCCCTGTCTAGATGACTGCAGCATTTGAGGTCCTCTTGCTAGGTGTGCTTTCTTCATCAGGTTTCTCTTCCTTAGGGTAGACAATGCTGCTGGCATGCAAAAGCCTAGGCATGAGGGATAACCAAGGAGAGGGGTGGGTAGAGGGCATGGGTGTGATGGCAGGCAGACCTTGGAAATTCAGGTTAGAGTGTCTATACATACATGCAAAAGGCCATTCACAGTGTAGGACAGAACAGGGTGGGGAGGGTGCACAGTGAAGAGTAGAACTGGGTGGAAGAAAAGTGGGGTCAGGCTGTGTGGTTTCATTTCTATTCTTTCCCCAGGTCTTGAAAATATTACTGGTGGACCCAATTTTACTCTTTTTTTTTTTTTTTTTTTTTGGGGAGACGGAGCCTTGCTCTGTTGCCCAGGCTGGAGTGCAGTGATGCCATCTCGGCTCACTACAACCTCCGCCTCCTGGGTTCAAGCAATTCTCCTGCCTCAGCCTCCTGAGTAGCTGGGATTACAGGCACCCACCACCATGCCTGGCTAACTTTTGTATTTTTATTGGAGACGGGGTTTCACCGTGTTGGCCAGGCCGGTCTCAAACTCCTGATCTCAGGTGATCCGCCCGCCTCGTCCTCCCAAAGTGCTGGGATTACAGGTGGCAGCCGCAGCACCTGGCCCCATTTTACTCTTGATGAATGTCTGGTTGCTTTTTTTCCGTTATTTTCTGATGGTTTCCTTTTGGCCATTCACTACTCTCCAGCACATCTATTGAGGGCTGATCTGGGACAGAGAGTAGAGGTTAAACTCAGATCAGATCATTCTTCTATTTGTTCAGTAACTAATGATCTTTGCAACTTGTGAGGCAGCCCTGATAAAAACGTTTCCTAGAATCACAACATCTTAAAATCTGAAGGGACCTCAGGGGTCATTTCTCAAGTCCATGATAGTAAGAAAAATGAAGGCTAGAAGATACAAAGACAGATGGCTAAACACACAATTTGTCTAAAATTTTATCTTAGCCCGTTTTTACAATCTTGTTAGCCTTCAAGGTACATAACCATTAGCCAATGGTACTGAAACATGATTTGTTCTTAGACTAAGGGTACTTGTAGTTATATATCTTTAGAGTTGTATTTGCAGTCACTATATAACAAAGGAGCTTGTGACTATTTTGTAGCTTGCAAGCTTCTGATAGAGACATTATAATTCTCAATTTCATATGACTATAAAACACTTCCCACAGCCTATTTATTCATTAATTAACAATTTTTTTGAGTATAGACAACCACCCATTTCCCCTAAAAATCCTGTCCTGTGTCTGATTTCCTGTGTGTTCTGTTCTTTGTCCAGGCTAGCATGACATGCTCCTCAAGGATATAACTGTCAATGGCCAATAAAGACTTACTAGCTCCCATCCCAGGTAACATTATTACACCTAACTGCAGTATCTGAACTTTTGAGCATTTCTGAGTTTTTAGGCAGAAAGGAAGATCTAGAAAGGGAGATTAAAAGTAACCCAAAGCTTTTGGAATTGTTACAGATATAGAAGCAGCTTGAAGGAAAATGTTGGGTGTCCAAGAAAATCCATCCTTTCTCAGCAGAAAACGAAGCCAGAAAAACCAGAGATCCGGGGGCACTGTTGCTGGGTCAGTCAGCCATGCAGAACAAAGGGGCGCTCTGATTGGAGGGTGTTGCCAGCAGAAAAAAAAAGGAGCACTCTGATTGGAGGATGGTGACTATGAAACTCAGGATGTAGAAAATTGGATCAAGGCAAACAGAGAACTTCTGCAAAAGAAACCAGCGCAACATTAGGGGCTACAGTCAGTGCAGATGTCGCACAGAAATTATATTCAGCGACAAGGACATTGTGTAGCGCATGAGCTCTCTGTGGGAAGCAAAGAGCCAGGGATGAAGAGAAGATGAAAGAATATTGCGCGGTGCAGAGGAAGAATGAGGTGCCCCCGTCTCAGTAATGAAGTCCTTTAAAGCATAGATAGTTCCACTCTGTGTATAAGGAGGAACCATTTGCATCCCAATATAGGGACCTAGAATATGAGTTCTTAAACTTTTCTCTCTGTGATATACATGATAGATGAAATGGGGCCCTGCCACCACTTCCTTCTTGCTTTTTCAAAAAGCATGTTAGAATGCACGGAATAGTAATGTTAGTGTCCACGTAGCAGGAAGAATTCTGTCCTCTTGTGGGGCAGCACTTACTACAGCTAGGAGGAACACAGACAGCATTTGGTGAAGTAACTCAAGACTGAGTAAGACTCAGAGACTCTTTAAGTATAATATAGAGGAGGCCTATGTTGGGAATGTGGAATGTTTGCTCTACACAAAGATCCCCTCTGCTACCCACTCAGCCTCTGTCACACACATTCACACACACACCTTCAATGAAAGTATGTACAAGGGCATGTCTGATGATACATGCTTGCTGCAGGGGAGAATAGAGGAATATAAAAATCTGAGTGTTTGTGGGGATTTGGCAAGAAGAGAACAGAAAACTATGCAAAGTGAAGGGCTCTTTGCTATAGTGATTATGAGAGGGGAAGAATGCGAATGGGGGCTGTGGGCCCACAAAACCCAGAGTGAAACATCTATGCCTACTAAGTAGGTGAGCAGGGACAAAATGCACTACATTGTGGACTCTCCATAAATTAGAAGATAGGACCCAAAGCAAGAGATTTTATAACATTCCCCTGCCTTATCAGGGTATGTTTGATTTGCTGATAGTAAGTTTTCTTGTCAATGCAGTTTGCTGTCCCTCCTCTCAAATATGATAGCATAATGATGGATTATATAAAAATGATCATGAATCTAAACTGTTTTTGTATTTGAAAAAGTAAATTATAAACTATGCACTTTTTGTTGTTAATACATTATCTATCACCAACCTTGTAACTTGTGAGGACCCTTCTCTGTGTCACATTACTGATTCTGGCAGAATCAAGATAGAGTAATTGACTTTGAATAATATTAGGACGAAGAAACAATGATCAGAAGCTGTCAAATATTTCTGTGGATTTGGTGTCATGGAAAACTGTGGGTCTGCACCTCCTACTGAATATGCCTAAATTAGAATGCTGTCTATTATCTGAGTAGTTATCAGGAAAATAAAAGTGATGTGGACACTCCTTTTCATGATTCAGTGCTTTTCAAAGGGGCCAGATCTCTTTTCTGAGTTTTGAAAAGTTAGTCCTGGTATCGAAAATTGAACCAGAGCAGTAAAAAGTTATAATAACTAAAGGCTAAGACAAAAACCGAAAAGATTTAAAGTAATGACAAAAACTGCAATTACATTTACACCAACCTGATAGAAAACAGTTAATAATTTCTGCTTTATGCAATGCATTTCTGAGGATGAATGAATTTCTGACCAGTTTTGTGCTGATTGATTGCTTTGGTGTAATTTGGTGATGCTTGCCTGTTTCACTCCTAGTTTGGTGCTAACAAATAAAGTCACCCTTGTTTCAAGCAGAATAATGACATTCTGGTCGTTCTTAGATGTGCAAATATTATATTCTTTTATAAATTAAAGTAATTGGGAAGTGACATATGTCATCATTCTAAATGGTTTTATTGATGTTACACAGAGATTTTAGGGTATAAGCTAAGTAGATACTGGATCACTTTGTAAAAATAAACTGGTTCTACCTTAAGTTTGCACCTAAAAGTTATGGGCTTACTGAAGGATAACAAGGTTGTTACTAACTTCATCCCACTGTTATTTTCTCATAGTACTTTCCCACTATTATTACCTCCTGGAATCTACCTATGGATCAAGGCATCATTCATAATTTGAATGTTTTTGTTGGGAATACAATTTGCAGATATTTTAAATTTCACTACAATACAAAATATGCAATATCTCATGCTGTTTGTGCCTCAAATGCTCTTCTAAGTCAAACATTAAGACAAGCTGGGTGGAAATTGTAGATAATATCGTGTTGCACAGCATTTCTTTTCCCTTTATGTGGCATCTATGAGAATCAGACTCTCCAAATTCCAACTACAGTAAGCATAACTGACTTCTGGGACTCCAGCTGCTGTGTGCAGAGGTCAGGCTTCCTACTGCTGCTCCCAGTAAATGACTGAGTGCAGAAAGAATACCAAGGCAGGCCTTTCCTGAAAGACACGAGACTCTTCTGATGGCCAGTCTTGGTTTGAGGAGTCTCTATTGGCCTTGCCCAACCATTCTAGGACACTTTTACCCAATGTTTCTTCTTTCTCTCCTTCATTTGGGGTCAGACTTACCTCAAGGTATAATGGCTCTCCAGCCCTTTTCTGACCTCTCCCCATTTATTTTCGCTTTACTAATAAAATCTTTGTATGTTTGACCCAATATTGGCATCTCTTTTGGAGGACTAGGAGTAACCCAGGTGAGGAAACCTATGTGTGCTTTGTAATAAATAGTCCTGGAGCTCAAATGCTTGGAAATGATATGGAATTCACATGCCAAATATCCAGTGAAAGATGTGTTACACATAATATTTATGCATTAACAAGTGAAAGTAAGAATTTGCATGTGTTATCTTGCTAGAGCAGAAGTGAAGGTGTTAAGATATCAGAGCCCTCAATAAAGAATAATGCAGGTGGCATTTATAGGAAATATGAATGTTATTGGATCTAAATAACTACTTACATCATTCATATTGAGGACAAAACAGCTAGAAAAACACAAAGTATGAGTCAAGGGTCCCAGGGACTTTAAGGGCAGGGTATATCCAGGTCATAGCATGCCAAGAAGAGGGTAAATAAGAGGAGTGTGAAAAGGCTGGTACATCCGAATCCAAGGAACTGCTAGCTGGAGCGTGGGTGATCATGCAACTGCATCTGTAGCCAACATTGCCTGGGCAGTAGCTGTACTGCAGGAACTGTTTTTTAAAATACATTTTTTTTAAATTTTAGAATAGATTTAGATTTATAAAACCATTGCAAAGATAGTACAGTGAGTTCATTTATACCTCACATCCAGTGTCCCCTATTATCTTACATTAACATGGTACATTTGTCATTGAACCAACACTGATACACTATTATTACCTAAGGTCCATGCTTTATTCGGACTTTCTGAGTTTTTACATAACGTCAATTTTCTGTTCCAAGATCTCATCCAGGATTAAATTTAGTCGTCATGTTTCCTTAGGCTCTTGGCTGTGACAGTTTCTCAGACTTTTTTTTTTTTTTTTTCTGATGACCCGCACAACGTTGAGGATTACTGGTTAGGGACTTCGTAGAATGTCCGTCAATTAGGATCTGTTTGTTTTTGTCATGATCAGAATGGGGTAATAGGGTAGTATGTTTTTGGAAAGAAGACCACAGAGGCCAGTCTCATCACATTACATCCATGGGAGATCCTACTGATGTGACTGATCACTGTTGATGTTGACTTGATCACCTGGCTGAGGTGGTGGTTTTCAGCTTTCTCCACTGTAAGGTTATTTTTTTTTAAGTTTTCTTTCTTTTATATAGTAGTGTTTGAAAGAAAGACACCACGCACAATCCATAAAGAGCAGAGAGTGAAGTATTTCCATAATTTATTTGAATTTTTTTCTGCATAGCAAATGTCTCTACTCCCCTATTTATTTATTCCTCTATTCAATTACTCATTTATTTTAAATAAATAAATATGGACTCATATTTATTACATTTATTTTATACTTTGGGCTGTAATTGAATATTACTTAATTTGTTTTGTTGCTCAGATTTTTGCAGCTTTGACCACTGGTAGCTCTTTAAGTGGCTCCTGTACGCTTTGGCATACCCCCACCATTGTGTGTGTGTGTGTGTTTTCTTTTTAGCACATTCTTTCTGTCTGACACTATAAAATGATTCAGGCTTATCTTATATATGTCCTGCCCCAGTCCTAGACTCAGCGATTTCTTCACAGAATCCCAGCTCCTTCTATTGGAGAATGGTATTAGAAACCACAGTTTGGGTGCTAGGCAGTATGACCTCACTAAAGTTCTGATAGCTCCACTCTCGCACTCCAACATGAGCCAGCGTATCAGGGATGCTGCATGAGATAACGATTTACGTTATTCTCACAGATCAGAGGATCCATATCAAAATTCAGAAGGCAATGGTATTTCAGAGGCTGTGAACCCCACCTGGAAGAAAGGTGCTCCAGCTTTTGAAACACTCATGTCTTTTGCAGCCTGGCTCCATTACAGTGTATATAAGCTGATGCTCCTGCACAAGCACTATGTGATATTTACAAAAAGGAGTCAACAGTATAAAGAGCTGACATCAAAGAATTTGTCAAGAAACTAGACAATAGGGCATCAGGTGTTTGGCCCCTTTAAGCTTCGTGTCTCAGTCTTCAGCAGAGGAAAGAAATAGTTGTTAAGTCTGTGGGCTCTAGAACCATCTCAGCCTCATTTTAAAGCCCAGCTTCTTCCTTTGCCAACTCTAAGGACCTTTCTGTGCTTCAGTCTCCTTGTTTGTACAATTAGGACAATAATAGTACCTGCTTTATATCTGTGGTTCTGAGGATTAAATGACTTCATATACATAAATGGATTAAAATATTCACTGACATACAAGTATTGCATAAGGGTTTATTGTTGAAATTCCAACATCTGCCTCTGTATGTATCTATAGCTTTATTATCAGCACTTTATAATGATAACTCAGAATAAACACGAGACAGAAATGAAAAGTTTCACCTAATGTTTAAGATAGTGTGAAAGTATTAGTGTTTTTAGAAAGATTTTAAAATATAAGAATTCCTCCAAGGATGATAACAAGCCAGTGCTTATAGGGTTAACAGTGAATTGTCTAGAAAAATGCAGTGTTTCAGAAGAACTTTCCCCAGGGTTTGGATAGCCAAGTCCTCATTGTACTCTAGGTTTAATAAGAAAAATATATATATATGTGTGTGTGTGTGTGTGTGTGTGTATGTGTGTGTATATATATGTGCGTGTGTGTGTGTGTGTGTGTGTGTGTATATTTTTTAAGATGGAGTCTCGCTCTGTTGCCAAGCTGCAGTGCAGTGGCATGATCTTGGCTCACTGCAAATTCCGCCTCCTGGGTTCAAGTGATTCTCCTGCCTCAGTCTCCCAAGTAGCTGGGATTACAGGCATGTGTCACCATGCCCAGCTAATTTTGTATTTTTAGTAGTGACGGGGTTTCTCTATGTTGGTCAGGCTGGTCTTGAACTCCTGACCTCAGGTGATTTGCCCGCCTTGGCCTCCCAAAGTGCTGGGATTACAGGTGTGAGCCACCACGCCCAGCCAAGAAAATAGTTCATATGGAATTGTTAAAGGTTACTGTGGCCAATGGTAAAATCTTAGGGCAATAGGGAGAGAGTCAAGGAGGCTAGGAGAGGACCAATAGTAATAACTGACTAGGAATAGAGAGGAAGAGGAAGAAAATCAGTATTTTCCTTCCAGTAAATAAGGTTTTAAAAAGTTTGCATTTGTTATGTGTGTGGTGAGGGGGGTGGGGTGGGTTGTGGGTGTGAGTATGTATATTAGTCTGCCTGACATAACACAGTACTACAGACTGGATAGCCTAAACAACAGAAATTGATTTTCTTACAGTTCTGGAGCCTGGAAGTCGAAGATTAAGGTGCTGTCAGGGTTGGTTCTGGTGAGGCCTCCTTCCTGTCTCGCTATGTCCTCTCATAGGCTTTACCCTGGCGTGTGTAGAAAGAGAGCTCTCTGGTGTGTCTTCCTCTTACTATAAGGACACCAGTCCTATCAAATTAGAGTTCTATTTTTATGACCTCATTTAATCTTAATTACTTTCTTAAAGACCCTATCTCCAAATACAGTCATATTGGGGGTTAGAACCTTAACATATGAATTGAGGTGACACAGTTTAATTCAAAACAGTGTGTGTGTGTATGCATATATGTGTGTGTGTGTGTGTTGGGGGGCTTGGTGTGTGTAAGGTTTGATTGCTTTTGGCATTTGAGCAGAATTTTTCTGTCAATTGTTATAATGTTTATTTCCTTAAAAGGGAAATTGATTCTGGATTAACCTTTCAGAATTAGCTTTTAAAATATGGATTAGGAGAAAATTGCATAAGAAAAGAAGAGAACATCCTAAAAGAATAAGCAGGAAAAGAGAAATATCTTAAACTGGACTCTCTATGACTTAAAACCTCATGAAATATGCAGTTGGCATGATGATCTCTGGAATGTTTGAAGTCAAACCTCGAGTATTCTTCATGTAATACCATTGGAAATATGTTTGCACAGACAAAGTTTATTCATAGATATAGTCAAACAAGAAATGCACTACTTACAAAGGCTGTCCTGGCCAAGGAATAAAAATAAGAAAATTGGATTCAAAAGAATTAATTTCACCTTGTGTTGCTGGTCCATTTTTGTTAAGATTATATAAACATTCATTTTTGGAAGGATGGACCAAATACATTTAGCAGAATCTCAGGAGATTTGGAGACGCTTAAAGACTGACGTTAGAACCAGACCCAGGAAATCATAAACATTTTAAAAGGCTTCAAGGTGCATTTTCATCTCTTTCTAAGGCTATGCTAAAAAAAGATAAGCTTTTAATGAAAGTTTTCTATTAAGTCCATTTACCACCAAAGGGCAACACAGGCAGACTAGAGGTCACAGTCACTTGAATTTGATTTGATATATTTGGATTTATCAAGTTATTCATTAAGCAAGTATGTGGAGCGCTTACTATGTTCAAGGAACAGCACTAGACGCTGTGAAGATAAGAGGTTTTGTAAGACTGTCTTATACTTCAATGTAGCACAATCTATTTGGGGCTAGTGGTACATGTTTACAAAAAAATGATAATAAAAGTAACAAAGTAGCTAACATTTATCTAGTTCCTCTTATGTGTTAGACATTTTCCATATATGATTTTACTTAATCTACTCCTTAGACAACTTTAGGAGGTGGGTACTACTATCATGCTCATTTAACAGATGTAGAAATGAAGCTCAGAGAAATTCCAGGATACCCCAAAATCACATAGCAGGAAGCAGAGAAGCTAGGATTTGAACCTGTTCCTTCTAATGCAAAAGCCTGATCCTTCAACCAACAGGCTATGTGAAAAGTGCTTTGAGTCCAGTGTAAACTGCAAAGGATTTGGATTTTAGGGTCAGGTTGCTGAATAGAGAAGGGCATTGGGTTGGACATAGAAATGCTGAACACATTCTCAATAGGCAGAAATGGGTATGGGGAAAGAGAGTCAACAATGCACAGAGGCAGGAAATTGCAAGGCAGATTCAGGAGATGAGGTAGAGTGGCTCATCCATTCATGCTAGCAGGGTGAATTGGGGTCAGTTACTCAGAGTGCAGGAAGCTAAGCTAATGAGTTTGAAAATTATCAGAGAGGTGTTAATGAACTAAAGGTTTTAAATGGGTGAGTGTTTGAAGAAGAAATCCTTTAGAGTCATAATCTAATAGGCAAAAGGGATTAAAGATGAGGATAAATGGAAGGTTTGCTCAGTGGTTCTCAAGCCTAGCTGTATATTAGAATCACCTGGGGAGTTTAAAAAAAAATGCCAGTGTCAGGGTCCCATCCGTGCCCAATTTAATCAGAATCTCTGAGGTGGGGACGAGATATAAGAATGTTTTTAAAGCTCCCCCAGGTGATTCTAATGTGCAACCAGGGTTGAGAATCACTGAGTTAGATTATTGTAATCATGCAGCATATAATAAGTTTTTGAGCTAGGATGATAGCAGGGGAAATGATCAAATGGAGCAGGCACTATGGCAGTAAAGAAGGAGGTAATCACTATAATATTTGGGGAGAAATTATTACAGGTAGAGAGGAAAAAGGAGAAACAAAGATGTTAAATGGGTAGCTCTGATTAAATTTTTAAAGATTCAATTCAGGAGAAAGAATCCTAGGCTGGTAAAATTTTCCATCTTAGGTACATTAAGATCCAGTCAAGAGTGGAAAGTTTCAGAGAGTAAGATGTTCAGGACAAGCTCAAAGGAGAAAGGTTAGACTGGGAGATATAGATTGTGAATTATCTGCACATGGGATGTATTTGAAATCATGAGAAGAGACAAGATCTTGGAGAAGGACCACACAAAAAGAAGAAGGTAGGGCCCTGGGAGATGCTCACATTTAGGGGCAGCAGGGGAAAGAGGGAAACTGAAAAGAGAGATGCAAAAGACAGATTCCTCCCCTGGAGAAGCTGAACCAGATTACTGAGAAAAATGAAGGAGTTTGGAAAGTGGTGGTGGCCAAAAGTAGAAAACACTACAAAATGGGGATAATACAACCTACCTAGCCCAGTGTCCTCAATATGCAAAACAATAATATTGTTGCGGTGGCTGCAGCTGTTTGTGTCTTCCTACCTGGGGCTCTTGAGCACACAATTTTGCTTGCTGTGAGTGCAATCTGTTCTCTTTGCTTGATGAGAAAAGAAAGCACTTTAAGTACATGTCTCCATGGAGGAGCTTATTAAATAGGCTGAAGGTTTCCAGGATAGGTTGGAAGAAATAATACAGAAAGGAAGCCAGTAAGGGGGAGTTTTTCAAGAGGCAGAAAAGAATTAAAATTGGTATCAACGAGTTGGCAAGTGAAAAATAGTGACACAGAGAAGAAACCGAAGGAGAGAAGAGACGGCATTTTTAGAGACAGACAATAGATTTGAAAGTTGGTGATTTTAAGCCTCCTGAAACAGTTACATTTCACCTCCATCACACAGTGGTAAGGAGGATTCAGCTTCAAGGTGGGTTGAGGAATTCTGAAGAGAATATCATCCGAATGCATAACAGGTGCATTGCAGGATCGACAGCCAATAGGTTAGTTGTCAAGCTCTAAAAACATCCAGGACAGGCTTTTTAGTTGTTTTTATATTCTTCAAAAAATAAAGAGAAAGCTGCTGTCACAAGGAGGTAACATGAATTCCCTAAGGATATGTTGAAAAATTAAACTTTATTTCCTTTTTTAACAAGTTACTTGACCTGCAGACCAGAAGAGTGACAGAGAGAAAGTGTATCTGACCATGTCATTCATGATGTTCTTGTGACTGACATGGGAAATGTCAGATCATAAGATATCAGGCGGATTCACAGCTGCTTAAATGCTTATGAAAAATCACTGGGACAGGAATGAAACACTGGGCTTCTTGTCCTAACTCCATCACTTAGTAACCTTTTATCCTAAGGGAGGTTACATGCTCACTCTGAGCTTTGGATTCTAAAGTGGATCTAATAACAGCTGACTTTGTTAGCACACGGGGATGAAAAAGCATCAAACAAGTCAATATATGGAAATAGGTTTTGCAATCAGAAAAGTTTAAGACCTTCAGAGAACTATTATTATTGATACTTGTCATAGGCAGAATACCAAAAGATGTCCTCATCCTAATCACCAAAACTTATGAATATGTTATGTTACCCAGCAAGAGGGGAGTTAAGGCTGCAGATGGACTTTGAAGCAGGTTATCCTTGATAATCCAGGACCCATTGTAATCACACGGTTCTTTAAATAAGGAAGAGGGAAGAAGAAGAATCAGAACCACAGAGATAGCATAATGATTCAACCAACCATTGCTGGCCTTGAAAATGCAAGGGGCCACAAGCCAAGGAATCCAAGCAGCTGGAAAAGACAAGAAAACTGGAATATCCCCAAATCAACAAATCATCCAGAAAGAATGTGGCCCTGCCAACACTTTTATTTTAGCCTTGGTGAGCATTTTTAACTTCTGATCTCTAGAATAATAAGATAAATTTCAAAGACACTCCTTGAGAAGAGCAACCCCAAGACATATAATCGTCAGATTCACCAAAGTTGAAATGAAGGAAAAAATGGTAAGGAAAACCAGAGAGAAAGGTCGGATTACCCACAAAGGGAAGCCCATCAGACTAACAGCGGATCTCTCTGCAGAAACCCTACAAGCCAGAAGAGAGTGGGTGTCAATATTCAACATTCTTAAAGAAAAGAATTTTCAACCCAGAATTTCGTATCCAGCCAAACTAAGCTTCATAAGTGAAGGAGAAATAAAATCCTTTACAGAGAAGCAAATGCTGAGAGATTTTTGTCACCATCAGTCCTGCCTTACAAGAGCTCCTTAAGGGAGCACTAAACATGGAAAGGAAAACCCAGCACCAGCCACTGTAAAAACATAACAAATTATGTAAACTATCAATACTATGAAGAAACTGCATCAACTAACGGGCAAAATAATCAGCTAGTATCATAATGACAGGATCAAATTCACACATAACAATATTAACCTTAAATGTAAATGGGTTAAATGCTCCAATTAAAAGATACACACTGGCAAATTGGATAGAGTCTAGACCCATCAGTGTGCTGTATTCAGGAGACCCATCTCACATGCAAAGACACACATAGGCTCAAAATAAAG
>NW_012110141.1:139574-153180 GCF_000951045.1 Mandrillus leucophaeus
ATGGGAGAAAAATTTTGCAATCTATCCATCTGACAGTAAATCCAGAGTCTACAAGGAACTTAAATCAATTTACAAGAAAAAAACAAACAACCCATCAAAAAGTGTGCGAAGGATATGAACAGACACTTTTCAAAAGAAGACATTTATGCAGCCAACAAACATATGAAAAAAAACTCATCATCACTGGTCATTAGAGAAATGCAAATTAAAACCACAATGAGATGCCATCTCATGCCAGTTAGAACAGCAATCATTAAAAAGTCAGGAAACAACAGATGCTGGAGAGGATGTGGAGACATAGGAACACTTTTACACTGTTGGTGTGAGTGTAAATTTGTTCAACCATTGTGGAAGACAGTGTGGCAATTCCTCAAGGATCTAGAACAAGAACTGTCATTTGACCCAGCAATCCCATTACTGGTTATATACACAAAGGATTATAAACCATTCTACTATAAAGACACATGCGCACACGTTTATTGCAGCACTGTTCACAACAACAAAGACTTGGAGCCAACCCAAATACCCACCAATGATAGACTGGATAAAGAAGATATGGCACATATACACCATGGAATACTATGCAGCCATAAAAAAGGATGAGTTCATGTGTTTTGCAGGCACATGGATGAAGCTGCAAACCATCATTCTCAGCAAACTGACACAACAACAGAAAACCAAACAATGCATGTTCTCACTCATAAGTGGGAGTTGAACAATGAGAATACATGGACACAGGGAGGGGAACATTATACAGTGGGACCTGTTGTGGGGTGGGGGGCTGGGAGAGGAATAGCATTAGGAGAAATACCTAATGTAGATGATGGGTTGGTGGGTGCAGCAAACCACCATGACACATATATACCTATGTAACAAACCTACACATTCTGCACATGTATCCCAAAACTTAAAGTATAATAATAAATAATAAAATAATAAAAATAAGATAAATTTGTGTTGTGCTAAGCCACCAAGTTTATGGTACTTTGTTACAGCCACAATAGGAAACTAACAGTACCTTTGGGCAAACTTTTCTCTAATGAGTGTCAGAATTGTATGCTCTTGGTCTTAACCTACACAAAACTCCTATTAATGATTTATATGCAGCCGTAGAAGGCATGCTTCTATAATTTTCATGTAATACAAAGCTGGAAAGAATGCATGTATATTGTTTCAACTAATAATTTTATAAGATATTTATGGATCAAATCAAAGGGAAATGTAAACTTTTACTTTTAGGCTCCAGATAAAAATTGCGTAAGTACAGAATGAAGAAGCCAAAAATTGTGCAAAGCAACATAAGAATTTTAATTTATTATAAAGTTATAATGATTACAAAGTTATCATGATTCACCAGAGACTGATAAAAAGCTAATGCAATTCAACACTGCATTGATAGATTCCAGGTAAAGAAATAGTAAGGGTTTTTTTTGTTTGTTTGTTTTGTTTTTACTTTAATAGGTGAGTCATATATGGAGAACAGTTTTCTTTTTTGGATACCTCATAATTGATGACTAATTGCCTATTTTTAAAGTAAAGGTACCAATAAGGTAAAGCAGTTAGTACCAATGCCAGAGTTTGATCAGTGACATAAAAATCACCTATTTAAAAATAGAGATTTCTGGTCTCCAACCTAGAGCTACTAAATCAGAATCTCTGGAGATGGGACCAAGAATATGTATTTTGTATTTTTAACAAGTGTCCCAGGTGATTCTGATGCACAGGACACGTCTGATGTATGACACCCAGGTAGGATAAGGAAACGGTGAAGTTTCTGAGATAAAAGATTGGTATAGATTGTGGAATCACAGATTTAGAGAAGGCATGATGATTGTCTTCAAATATTTGAAGGGCTGTCATATGACTACCCTTTAGAATTATACAGAATAAATAAAAGGGTAGAAGCTAGAAGCCAACAAAAAGTTTCCAGCAATCAATTTTCTATCTCTATCTATCTCTATCTCTATCTATCTCTATCTCTATCTCTATCTCTATCTATCTCTATCTATTTCTATCTCTTTCTATGTATATTTGTGATATACAAACACACTGTCTTCCACTCAATATTCATGAGGGATTGGTTCCAGGACCCCCACAGATAACAAAATCTGCGGATGCTCAAGTCCCTGGTATAAATGGCACTGTATTTGTGCATAACCTATGTACATCCTCCCGTAGACTTGAAATCATCTATAGATTACTTATAATACTTGACACATGTAAATGCTATGCAAACAGTTGTTATACTGTATTGATTAGGGAATAATGACAAGAAAAGTCAATACATGTTCAGTACAGATGCAACCATGCATTTTATTTTAAAATCTTTCAATTCGCAGTTGGTTGAATCCATGGATGCAGAATCCACAAATACAGAGGGCCCACTGTATATCACAAGTTACCCCAGGCTACATGAACCTGAGGGTTAAAAATGAGTTCCATGTAACTGTAACAAAATAATATATCTATGGACACATGCCACTCTTATGTGTGGGGACATCAACCCTTCCTCCTCCAAATGCTCTGGAAGTCAGTGAGTATTTCATGTGTCCTCGAGAACTAGCTCCCATATCTATCATTTTCTGTCTCTGGCTGACTACTGCTAATGTCACCAAAGATGCTACTGTACCCTCATGATCCAAAGCACAACCCACCGTGAAGTCGCTGCCACAAAGACTCATCCTCTTCAGCTTCTGAGTATGGATTTTCTTACTACTCAGCCTGCTGGGTCCACTTGCGGCTAAATGTGATTTAGCCATCACTCCAATTAGTTAGTTTATGTCACCTTGTGCCACCCTGTGTTACATAGACTTTTATTCTCAATAATTTATAGATTGGCAAAATGACTCTTCTTTGTTGTTTAACTCCCTCCCTCCCTCCATCCCTTCCTTCCTCCCACTTCCACTTCAGTCCTTCTCCCCAGGAATTAAACAAGTAACTAAAATGAACTCCAGTTAATTTAAGGTGAAAATGGGACATTTATTGTACAGGAGCAGGAGTATTTCGAATGGGAAAAGTATTGTACAGATGCAAGGGTATTTCAATTCTTACAAAGGATTACAACCAAGAATTGCAACAGCATTAGGAACCAAGACAGCAACTCTCTCAATTTCTAGAGCCACAGATCTCTCTCTTGGAAGTTTGCTTCATGCTTCATTCTCTAAGACCAGATTTCCTTACTTCTTTATGTGCAGTTTAGAGAATGGCTGCCTCAGCTGATATTGACTTTCTGATTATTCAATGAATATTAACTAGAGTCTCTGGGTGTTACTTTAAATTTCCCAGGAGAGATAATCGAACTGGCACATTTGCGGTTAGGTGTCTGTCCCTGGTGCCATCAGCTGTGGCCATAGATCATGTGGCTCATTGCCTTATTAGCAAGCATGGAAGTGGAATTTCTAGGAAGTAGTGTGAACAGCGTTTGGGTGAAGAATGTTTCTAGGAGAAGACATGAGATGGGGAGACAACATAATAGGTGTTTACTTCAGTAATCTTGAACCAAATTTAGATACTCCTACTTTCTTCCCTTTGGATGAGTTTCTCTTGGGAGGCTCCCCAGACATTCAAGTGAGTAGTTTTCTATTGGGCCACCCAAGCAGTCTCTCCAAGACATGTTCAACCACACCTGTATCCCAGCATAAACATTGCTTTCATTCTCAATCTAAGGTCTCCTTTATAAATAATTATAAGGAACTGAGCTTCCTACTCTAGGCAGTATTAAAAGTAAGAAGAGGCCGGGCACGGTGGCTCACGCTTGTAATCCCAGCACTTTGGGAGGTTGAAGCGGGTGGATCACGAAGTCAGGAGTTCAAGACCAGCCTGGCCAACATGGTGAAACCCCACCTCTACTAAAAATACAAAAATTAGCTGGGCATGGTGACGTGTGCCTGTAATCCCAGCTATCCAGAGGCTGAGGCAGGAGAATTGCTTGAATTGGGACCCGGGAGGCAAGGCAGAGGTTGTAGTGAGCCGACATCGCGCCACTGCACTCTAGCATGGGTGACAGAGAGAGACTCTGTCTCAAATAAATAAATAAATAAATAAATAAATAAATAAATAAAGTAAGTAAGTAAGAAGAATCACCTGCAAGAAAATGTAGAAAAGATGCATCCTTTGCCTGATAGGTTAGATAAGATAGTATATTTAAACTCATCGGTAACCTAAGTTTACAGGTAATGCACGTTGATTTACCAGCTGACTAACAGTTGAATTTTCACGCTCTCGCCCAAGTTGTGTAAAAGCTTGATTACCTACAAAATAAACCTACTCTCAGAATGAAAGAGTTTAAAAAATATTCCTGACTACAGATTTATTTATTTTGCTAGAAGAAGAAGGAACACATGGGGTTAATAGTTGTAAATCAGGAATTTATCAGTTTTAAAGGTTTTCATGTGCTATTTTGTTTTACAAAATGTTGTGAGAATTTTAAGAGTGATTTTTCAGGTCATCAAACTGATCACTTTTAGTAGTTCTTAAAGAACAAGTGTGGTAAGAAAAACTAGCTAGGATACTATAGTCAAGGGACTGGCCACCTCAAATACAAATTGGATGCCCAGGAAAGTATTTGGGGCAGTTGATGCTGTGTTTGCTAAGAGGGCAGTATTGAGATTTCAGACCCATTTGGCAACTTTATTCTTGTTTTTGGTAACTCCATTTTAGTTGTGTTTTATGCTGAAGATAGAAGTCTTGAGTCTTGATTTTGAAGTTTTCTAAATAAATGAAACTGTGCCTTCAATGTGTCAAGTTCCTTCCATTTTTATTTCTTTTCTCCAGTTTTATGGAGTCTGAGCCCCTACTGATCATAGACTGAAAGCAGGTAGTACCAAGTAGCTCATGAACTCTTGGGCAGTTCTCTCAACTGCTTGCTCATGCTGGAGATTTCTGAATTCTCACATCACTGCACTTTAATCCCATAGAGTACTCAGAATAGTATAATGGTCACCTTTCTTGCTATGAAAATCATTATAGCAAAACATATGACTTCCTCACAGAATTTACTCTTTTCTCCCCCAGTGGGAAAAAATTAATTATCTAACAACTAAATGAATAGACAAGGAGGCATCGTAATATACTAGAAAGAGCATGGGTCTTCAAACCAGACAGATGTCAGTTTGAATACTAGCTTGATTCCTTGCTCTTTTGGCCTTGTTAAAATGGGATTAACACTGACCTCCTGGGGGTGTTGGAAAATTAAATGGTAAATGTGTAAGCATAATGCATGCTTGATAAGTGTTACTTTTCTTCCTCTTCCATTGGCTCAAATGTTGTGGAGAAGGTTAAATGAGTCTTGATACCAGATGGCAGATGAGGAGACCTAGGGGACCTGAATGGAGAAAGTAGGAAGGAAAACGAGTGACCACCACGTCTAGGAACAGGAGTGAGAACAAGGAGCCAGGGATTCTTCCATTTCTCTTCACCTCCCTTGCAATTTTAATCAGGTGTTTGCCTTAGCAAGTGCATAGTCCATGATTCGTATTTCAATTTTTATTACTTAAAAAAAAAAAGTAAACATATACCTAATTTTTACATGAAACGGCATAGATAGCTTATAACAGAAAACAAAACAAAAAAGCAGAAAACACTTGTCCACCAGGCCATCCCTGCCCAGTCAAAATCTCTTTTCTAGGAGACAAGACTTATTGGTTTTAATTCTATTCTTTTGTCTACTTTAGACATCTTATTTTCTATAAATAAGGATTTGACTTATATCACCTATTTAGTGAAAAGGGGGTGAGGGAGAGCGAAGGAGAAAAAGAATATATAGAATCTATATCTAGGGTAGCCATTTCAGTTAGAAGACACGTGTATCTGTCTTTGGGTCTGAAAATTTTTATTTTACTACGTCTATGTAAATGTCCTCCTCTTCATTTTTTTAGTTCTCTTTCTTTCTAGAAATTCATTTAATCTCCTCTATAATTCTCTTTCTCTTTTTACAATTTATTCTAGGAGAGCATCTTGCCTTACTCTCCCATCTTTCTTTTGAATCTGTTTTTTTCAGTAATTATATTTTTTAAATTTCGGAGAACTATTTTTTCTTCTCTGGTTGTTTCATATTTTTGTAGCCTCCTGTTCTTGGTTTATGGATGCAATATTTTCTAAAATCTCTCAGAAAAAATAGAGGGATTTTTTTAAAGGTTCCCTTTTGTTCCTATATTATCTCTGTTTCATCTCAATTTTTATATTTGTTCAATTTGGTCTTTCATTCATGCTGAAAGTGTTGATGAAATATCTGGGAGTCCTTGGTTGTTGATTTATATTGTGAAAGAAGGATTTATATTGTGGATATGGTAGTGGGGCTGGGAGACTGAGAACATTTGCTGATATGACGAGCAGGGAGCCAGACACTTATCTGGGAGGAGTTTGGTCCACAGAGGCCAAAATTAAGTGTTTATTTGGAATTCCAGCAACTACACTACCTTTCCTAATTCTTCACGATATAGTCTGTAGTCTTTTCCATTTCTTCAAAAAGATAACTTCTCAGGGTTTGTTTTTGTTTTGGGGTAAATATCTAGTTGACTGCTGGCCATGCCAATGGAGAAAAAGAGGGTATGTTTTGTGCCAAGCGCCATTGTTTTCAGCCTGCTTGCTCTTTCTTCCTCCCGTTCCATATCTGCTGCTGCCAGGTCTGCAGTCTCATGGAGATTCTTCTGAGAAGTATCGTTTCTTCTATGTTGGGTCCCTTTGCAAAACTCTTGGACTGAAGCTTTCTCTACTTCTTTCAGTCAGTCATTTTTTCACTTGCTTTTCATATCTGAGACATTTGCTGAAATTTGTTGTCTGATGATGGCCCTTTATTTGTTATCCTGTATGAGCTTATCTGAAATGTAAATCTATCATTATAATTTACATGGGGTGCCAGGAGAGAGGGGAGACAAATGAGTTGATAGAGTGAGCCATTATGACATGGAAGTCACAGAAACCCATTAAAATCCCCTGCCCTCTCCTATTATCCAGAATGTTGACATTTTTAGAATATCCCCAAGAAGCTAATCTAGAAAAACTGTCTATCTCTCATCCATGCTGCCCTGGCTCAACATCTTAACCTTCTAGCTCCTCTTTCTTCCACAAACCATTACACACATGTACAATGTGTGTCCTCTGACAACCACCCTACATCCTACTCCCCACCATGGGGCACCACTTGGGAAGCAGCAGTTTTTGTCTGAGTTTATATTTCTCTCAAGAACATTTTTTTCTTCTGAAAGCATGGGGAAGAGAGAAAGCATTTATTGTCCAATATTCTGTCTGAATCCTGTGTTTTAGGGGATGGGAAAGCAGGGAGGCTGTTAATCACTAGTTTAACGGCTGTTCACCCATCAAAAATGAAAGAATAAATTTTCCTGAAGAAATAAAACAGTAAGGTCAAGTCTTTTTCTTTAAAGAGAAATAAAGTCAGGTAGTTGGGCTGTAAAAGATGAAGAGATCAACCTGCTTGAGGAATTGTTTATCATATAGGAATAAGTATTTTCTGAATGCATAAAATTAAGCCATGAACACAACTTTTAACAGAGAAGGGGACTAAATAAAGCCTTTGTTTACAGTTCTTGAATAGCATTGTATTCTGTAAACTCAAACTGCTGAAATGACTTTTGAATTTTACTCAAAGTCAAGGAGATATATATCCACTTTGGTTGTCTTCCCCATCACAGTCATAAATACAAACAGTGAAGCCTTGTAAATCTGCCATTTCATAGCAAAAACACCGCCATGACAATTTAACTAATGATTTCCTCACACCACTTTTATTATACCAAGAAAAGTCTCTCTTTCTGACAGTGAAAGACATCCTTCATGGATTATTTTTCAGAAGAGTAAAAATGTGTATCTTGACAATATGGAACGTCAAACCAAAGAATAGAAATAAGACAAAGAAATAAGCCGTGTCCGTGTGAATGCTTTTTATGGTTACTTTCTTTCTCCCACTCTCTTGCTTTTTTATACTCTTTCTAAATATAGTTTATAAGTGAATGCTTTATGTGAGCTTTGGTGCCAAGTATTTGATGGACCTCACTAGATCACTCTAATCAAAGTCTCTATTCCTTACTCGTTCGTTCTAGTCAAGTAATTCTAGTCACTGTCCCTGGGTCATGCCCTAAACCTTCCTACTTTCCTGCTATCGTGTGCATTGTTTTACTTGCCCGAAAAGTTGCCCTTCCACTGACATGTCTAAAAGTTCCACTATCCTTCAAGGATTTAGATTGCATCTCTTTTATAGTGCTTTTGGTGACCTCTTTCCCCAAAGCATTCTCTCCCTTCTCCAAATTTCTATCACTTGCATCTCCTGTTTTGTCTTACGGATCTTGTGTGTACATTACAGCTCTAGCATGTCTCCCATTGCAGCAGGATTACTCGACTCTCAGCTTTTGTGGACCAGTGCCCATTAGGTGTTTCTCAAAATGAGCACCGATTTTAAAAGAATTAAAAAACATTTAATTTTAAAACTCAATATTTAAAAAATTAAAAATAATTGCTATTTCATACCTAAGAGAGGGAAGATGTTAAAATATTTCAGCAATATGCTCATATCCAGCTAAGTGACAAATAGCTCAATTCACAGGTCAATTTTCTCCTCCAGTCATCTTTTTCCTCATTTTCTATTACTGATTAAAGTTGAAAACTCTAGCTCATGGTACATGATTTTCATAGATAGTTCTGGACATTAAACTTGAACATAGGCCAGAAATTAGGGATAGATTCCTCACTAATGCGTAATTATAGCACTCCTGTATACCTTAAGTTGATGAGCACACCTACGACAAAGCTGGAAAGTTGAGTGATTTATATGGGGAGAGGGGGTAAATGATTCCTAATCCACCATTTTATTTCACTTGGTTCAGCTAAGTTTTTCTTCATATTCTATAGCAGTTTATAGATACAGCTTTAAAATATACTCAATAAAAGCTTATAGATTCTTTATCCTTAGACAATTAAAGGAAATCATTCAGTGTTGGGAAAGAGTCGAAATCATGGTGATTGAGCTATCTTCATCACAATTATGACTTCCTCAGTAATCTAATACGCTAAATTGAAATCTAGGTAAGTTCAGAATATAATCATAATTGTTAAAATAGCTAATACTTATTGCATGAGAACTATTAGGCAGCATAAGTACTTAAAAGAATTTTCCTATGGAATTTTTAGGACAATTCTTTGAGGTAGGAGTTATTTATCATGCTTTTTACTGATAATGAAATTGAGTCCTAGAGAGATTAAGTGGCTTGTCTAAAGTCATATAGCTTGTCAATGGTCCAGTGAAGCTCTGAACCCAGGCAATCCGACTCCATCTCCTTAAGATTTAACTGCTATGCTTTCATTCTGGATTATACAGTTTAAGCAAGCCACTCATAGAGACAATTGCGGCCAGAAATATCAACTTCTTAAAAATATTTTAATCTCATTCGTCATCTAGTAAAAATTCATGCAAGCACTGCTTTTCTTGACAGAAAGTGTTCTAGTGTATGGAAAAGCAGCATTTTACACGGCTGCCATTTTCTTTGCCAAAAAACAAAGCTGAAAAGACTGCAACTTGGTTGTATTTAGAATGTCACTAGTTTCCTCAAAACCAAAAAAAATATTACAAGTAATATGGGTGGTCACCACCTGCATTCTGTGATAAAGTACTCTGTGATTAGGCATTGAGGGGCGAACATTTTTCTTTGTCTGGTGATGCCCTCCCTTTCTACATGCATAACTGGTATAATATTCAGCATTTATTCCACGACAATCTATGTATGGTACATAAAATGACCACTCACTAAACAAACAAACCAAAACTATTCTGTGCCACAAATTTTCAATTAATGAAAAAACAAACTCATCCAACACATTTCTCTTTTTCTTTGAAAGCTCCTTGGATTTTTAATTTTATGTTTTGTTTTTCAACTTCTATTTCAGGTTCAAGGGGTATGTGAGCAGGTTTGTTACACAGGTAAATTGTATGTTACAGGGATTGGTGTACAGATAATTTTGCCACCCAGGTAATCAGCATAATACCTGATAGCTACTTTTTCAATCCTCACCCTCCTCCGACTCTCCACCCTCAAGTTGGCCCCAGTGTCTATTGTTCTCTTCTTTGTGAGTATGTGGACTCAGTGTTTAGCTTCCACTTATTTTTTATTTTTATTTTTATTTTTTGAGATGGAGTCTCGCTCTGTCACCCAGGTTGGAGTGCAGTGGCTCGATCTTGGCTCACTGCAAGCTCCGCCTCCCGGATTTACGCCATTCTCCTGCCTCAGCCTCCCGAGTAGCTGGGTCTACAGGCGCCCGTCACCACACCAGGCTAATTTTTTGTATTTTTAGTAGAGACGGGGTTTCACCGTGTTATCCAGTATGGTCTCGATCTCCTGACATCGTGATCCACCCGCCTTGGCCTCCCAAAGTGCTGGGATTACAGGCGTGAGCCACCGCCCCGCCTAGCTTCCACTTATACATGAGAAAATGCAGTATTTGGTTTTCTGTTTCTGCATTAATTTGCATACCAGTCCTACTGAAAGTATTCCAAAAAAAATTAAGGAAGAACTCCTCGCTAACTCATTCTATGAGGACAGCATCAACCTGATACCAAAACCTGGCAAAGACGCAATGATAAAAGAAAACTACAGGCCAATATCCCTGATGAACATAGATGCAAAAATCCTCAACGAAATACTAGCAAACCAAATCCAATACCATATCAAAAAGTTAATTCACCACAATCAAGTAGGTTTTATTCCTGAAATGCAAGATTGGTTGCTTTTTAATACAGTATGACACTGTAACATGTTATCCAAATGTTATAGATGAATTTTACCAATAGCCTGCTGTGTATGGTGGTTTTAAAAATATGTCCACAATTTGTTTTGACATTCCTTTCTTCATAGGGTCAACCTTAATTCTTATTCTGGTGAGTATGAACTGGATTTAGTAGTTCACCTGAAACAAATGGCTTGGGCAGAAATGGTGTGAGGATTCTGAAACTAGGTCATTAAAAGCATTATGGCTTCTTCTTTCTCTCCATCTCTCTGTCTCTCTCCAGTCATTCACTCTGGTGAAATTTATCTGCCATTGATTTAGAACACTCAAGCAGCCTCATGGAAAGGTCTGTGTGTCAAGGAACTGAGTTCTTCCAATAAGCATAAAGAAAGTGAGAGTTCCTGCAAACAACTGCGCAAGTCAGCCATCTTGGAAGCATATCCTCTAGCTCCAGTGGAGCCTTCAGGTGACTGTAGCTCTGGCAATATATCTTGACTACAATTTCTTTAGAGACCCTGAGCTAGAACCACTCAGATAAGTTGCTACTAAATTCCTTGCCCATAGAAATTATGAGATAATAAATATAAATTGGTTTAAGCTACTAGGTTTCATAGTAATTTATTACATTGCAACAGATAACTAATAAACTTTCTTTTTCCCTGCTGTACACACTATTTGTTATTAACTTTGTGACTGGTTTTACCTTTCCTCTGCAATAATTTGAATTATACCTATTTTTCTTGGTGCAACTTTGAATACATTTTATTTCATCTCTTCCTTTGGTAGCGAAATTCATCATGTCTAACTGGAAGGTATACATTTGCATTTATACTAGAAAAGCTCAATTGGTTTATTAACATGGTCACTGTGCTCTGGTAAAAAAATGACAAGAAATTCTGATAATTTCTTGCCACTTTTGGAAAAAATTATAATAATGAATTAAAGATTAAGAGAAAATGGATTTTCAGTTCATTGAAAACCAATGTTGGCCGGGCGCGGTGGCTCAAGCCTGTAATCCCAGCACTTTGGGAGGCCGAGACGGGCGGATCACGAGGTCAGGAGATCGAGACCATCCTGGCTAACACGGTGAAACCCCGTCTCTACTAAAAATACAAAAATACTAGCCGGGCGAGGTGGCGGGCGCCTGTAGTCCCAGCTACTCGGGAGGCTGAGGCAGGAGAATGGCATAAACCTGGGAGACAGAGCTTGCAGTGAGCTGAGATCCGGCCACTGTACTCCAGCCTGGGTGACAGAGCGAGACTCCGTCTCAAAAAAAAAAAAAAAAAAAGAAAACCAATGTTTAGATAAAAATCTTGTACTTACTATTTGTACTTTATTTTTAATACCTTGACAAAATAATACTTGCAGATTCACTTATTGTTCATTCAGATTCATTCTCTATACTCGCATGGACACTCTGTTAACTAATATGTAATTTTTTTCTTGATGGTAAGATTTACTTTAAAATTCCTGGCTATATATAAGTGTCTATATATATAGATACACATACACACACACACACACATATATATGTATATATGTATGTAATTTTTTTGAGACAGAATCTCACTGCGTCACCCAGGCTGGAGTGCAGTGGAGTGATCTTGGCTCACTGCAACCTCCGCCTCCCGGGTTCAAGCGATACTCGTATCTTAGCCTCCTGAGTAGCTGGGATTACAGACATTAGCCATCACGCCCAGCTAATTTTTGTATTTTTAGTAGAGATGGGGTTTTGCCATGATGGCCAGGCTGGTCTTGAACTTCTGGCCTCAGGTGATCCACCGACCTTGGCCTCCCAAAGTGCTGGGATTACAGGCGTGAGCCACAATGCTTGACCCCCAGCAACATTTTTGAGATTATATGAATTACTGCTAAGCAGTTTGGCCATTTTGTAAAATGGATTGTAATACATCAAAACAGTAATACAAACTTGCAATTTGACACACATAAACAATAAGACAAATAATGTATAACTGCATGACAATGATTCATTGAAATATCAAAATTAAAAATCTATAATCATATTGATTTTTTAAAAAGGAGTTACAAATTACCTATATCACACATGAAAGAAGAGACATCACTAGAAATATCTTGATGTTAAATGATAAAAAGGGAAAATTTTGAACAACTTTAGGGAAGAAATTCAACAACATAGACAAAATAGAGAAGTTTTTCAAAAGACTCAAACTACCAAAGTAAACTAAGAAGACATACATAACATGATTAACCCTTTACCTAGTGAAGAAATTGAATTTGTAGGTAAAAACCGCCCCACAAAAACTCCAAGTGCAGATAATTTCAGTTGTGAATTTAATAATATTTAATAAGGAAATACTAATTCCATACAAATTCTTCCAGACTTAAAAGGGAAGTAAATACTTCCAAACTCATTTTTTGATGCCAGAATTACTTTCATTTACAATTAGAAAAATAAATCGTAAGAAAGACCAAGGAATACTTCATGAACATAAATGCAAAATCCTCAATAAAATTTTAGCAAATCAAATTGTGTGATGTATAAAAATATAATTTTGAAGTAACAGTCAAAAAAAATCAATGTTATCCATCATATAAAAAAACCAAAAAAAAAAAAAAGAACTATTAGATCATCTCGATAAATGCAGGAAAGCTTTCCTCAAAATTCAACACCCATCCATGATAGAAACTAGCAATACAAAGTAATTTTATTTAAACTGATAAAGAGAAGCTACAAAAACTTACAGCTTAAAATTATACTTAATGGTAAAGGACTAAAATGCCCTCTTCCTACAGTGGAAATAAGGCAAGGATTTCCTCTTACCACTTCTATTCATCATTGGACTTGAGGTTCCAGCTAGCTCAACAAGGCAAAAAAAAAAAAAAAAAAAAAAAA
>NW_012110141.1:153245-197865 GCF_000951045.1 Mandrillus leucophaeus
AATGCAATGATCTGTTTAGAACATTTTAAGAATTCTACCCAAGAACTACTAAAACTAATAAGTTTTACAAGTATATTTCACAGAGAATACATGGTGAATATAGAAATATAGAAAATAGAAAATTTAATTGTATACTAAAAATGAGGAATTGGAAATGGAAATTAATAAAATACACTTATAATAGTATCAAAAACTGTAAAAAAAAGTTAGAAATAGGAATTTGTGAAAGACCTATACATTGAAAACCACAAAACATTGCTGATAGAATTTAAAGAACATCTAAATAATTGGAGACATATATCATAGTCATCAATTGGGATACTAATATTGTTAAGATTTTAATTCCTCTAGAATAATCTACACATTCAATGCAATCCCAATACAAATTTCAGCAGGCATTTTTTTTTTTTGCAGTGCTCGACAAGCTGATTCTAAAATATATATAAATTCAAAGGATCTGGAATAGACAAAACAAATTAGAAAAAAATTAAGTTGGAGGACTTACACTATCTAAGACTTTATTATAAAGCTACAATAATCCAGTCAGTGATTATTATTGGCATAGGGATAGACACATAGAACAATGTAACAAAATAGAGAATTCAGAAAAAGACCCACCTATATTTGGCCAATTCTTGTTTGACGAAGATACCAAGGGAAAAGAATAGTCTTTTCAACAAATGGTACTAGAATTTAATGTTCATATTTTTGTAAAAATGAACCTTAAACCTTACAATATATAAAAAAAATAAACACAGAATAGATATTAGATAATAATGTAAGAGACAAAACCGTAAAACTTCCAGATAAAAACATAGAAAAAAACTTTGAGAACTTGAATTGAACAAATAATTCTTAAATGGGGCATAAAATTCACAAAAAATAGAAAAATAATTGATAAATTGAACTTTATAAAAAATTTAAAAACGTTTGTTGTTTAAGAAATACTGTTAACAAGTCACAGGCTTGGAGAAAACATATGCAAAACACATATCTGATAAAATAAAAAACCTTTTGTTTGGACTCTATGAAGAACACCTCCTACTAAGTAACAAGAAGAGGGACAATCAATTAATAAATGGGCAATATATTTGAACAGAAACTTCACTGAAGAAAATACTCAAAGGGCAAATAAGCACATGATATAACTTTAACTTAATCAGTCATTAGGGAAGTAGAAATAAAAACCACAATGATAGAGCTCTATATACCTGCTATTATGACTAAAATAAAAAAGGCAGACAATATCATGTGTTGGCAAGTATTAGGAACAACAGGAACCTTCACTGCTGACGGGAATACAAAATGTTAGAGCTACTGTTGAAAACACGTGGAAAATTTCTTATAAAGTAAGCATAAACTCATATAGCCCAGTAATAACACTTCCAGATATTTACCAAAGAGAAATAAAAATATATGCCCACACAAGATTTGTACATGACTGTTCATTATAGCTTTATTCTTAGTAACCCCAATCTTTGGTCAGTGTGAATATGCTTAACCTAAACAAATGCTTTACATGCTTATTCTTCTGTCATTGCCTTAAGAAGAGATTCTCCTGGGTAGCCTCCCTTCATCCTGGGCTCTAGAACAAAATGTATACATCAGTCCCAGTCAAGCTGAGCATGAGAATAAATCCTTATGATTTTGACTTATAACTTATGACTGAGTTTTGGGATAATTTGTTATGAAACATTATGGTGGTATTTTCCTATTCCTCTTATTTTTTTTAATTAATTATTTTCCTTGTCTTTTCTAGGACTTTTTTCTTTTTTTGAGACAGAGTCTCACCATTTTCCAAGGTTGGCCTCAAACTCCTGGGCTCCAGTGGACGTTTCACCTCAGCTTCTTGAGTAGCCAGTGCTACAAGTGTGCACCACCATGCCCAGCTTCTAGGGACTTTTTAGGGGAAGCTATCTTCCACTCCTGTTACTATACTTGTCACCTTTAGGGAGAAGCATACTAAATCTGCTTTCAGGCCTGGCCTTTCTTCTGAGCTTCAGGCTCACACATGATCTTTACAGAATAAGCACCTGCTTGATAGAAGAAGGAAGGGAGAAATGAAATCACATTAATTAGCTGCTGCTATAAATGTGTATATCTTTTAAATAATCGGTGTTCAATAAATGTTTTTGATTAGTTAATGGAAATAGCTACAACTTTAATTGTAGGGAACATTACTTGTAAAAACTTACCTCCAGCTAGAAACAATCTGGCCTTGCTTTCCTATTGTACTTTGTCACTTGAAAAGGATCACTTAAAGAAAAAAGTCCTAAGTTTCAAATTATTATCTTCCTAAATATTTTTGCTCTAGTTAAGCATTTCTTTCAAGAATATAAGTGCTTATATTGCTGTAATCTGAAGCTGACATTTACATAAAATATTTAGTTTCTCCCTTCACTATAGTAGAAAGAAGCATGGATGCATTGGTAGTGGTTTATTGAGATAACTTTTTAAATAGTTTGGTGTTGGCTTTGAGGGTGTATTAGGGTAATCTATCAAGATAATCTATCATGACAATGGAGTCAATGAACAAGGGAGGGAATGACTGCTGAAGTGTCAGGTGTTTGAAAAGTAAGGCGCGAAAACAAATCATTTTGGAGATGTAGAAGACAAACTACATTCTGAAATACTAGGGAAGGTGATTGAGATAAGATGCTTTTCTTCCTTGTTTAAATTTTGTTAAAATAGACTTTAGGTTTTAGATTAGTTACAGATTAATAGAATGTTTGAGAAGATAGAACAGACAGTTCCCATATAACCCTTCACTCAATTTCCCCTATTATTATCATCTTATGTTAGTATGGTATATTTGTTACAATTAATTAACCAACATTGAAACATTATTGTTAACTAATGTCTATAATTTATCAAGATTTTCCTACTTTTTACCTGATGTCTTTTTTTCTTCTCCAGAATGAAAAGACATCACATTTTCTTGTCACGCCTCCTTTTGGCTGTGATAGTTTCTCAAACTTTTCTTGTTTTGATGGCCTTAATAGTTTTGAGGATTACTGGACAAGCGTTTTGTAGGATGCCTCTCTACTGGAATTTTTGTGATGTTTTCTTCATATCTAGACTGGAGCTATGGGTTTGGAGTAGGAAGACAAAGAGGTAAAGTGACAGTCTCATCATAACAAGGGTACATACTATCAACATGATTTATCATTGTTGATATTGACCTTAATCACCTGCTGAGGTAGTATATACCATGTTTTTCCTCTGTAAAGTTAGTCTTTTCTCCATAGTGTGCTCTTTGAAAGAAAGTCACTATGCACAGCCCACAATTAAGCAGTGGTGATGAATCCATCTCCTTTTGGAGGAAAAAGATCTACATAAGTTATTTTAGAATTTCATATGAGACTTGTCTCTTCCTCCACTTATCCATTTAATTCAATTATTCATTTATGTCAGTATGGACTCATGGATATTTATTTTATACTTTGGGTAATAACCCAACATGACTTAATTTTCTTGCTCAAATTGTTCTAGCTTTGGTCATTAATAACACTTTCAACTGAACTAAATTGTCCTGTGTTCCTCTGACAAAAATTCCTCAATATTTGTTATCACTTTCTTACTTTTTTGTCACTGTAAGATGTCCCAGGTGCATCTTGTATATGTTCCACTTCAGTCCTAGAATCAGCCACTTCTCCAAAGAGCCTTGGTTTCTTCTGTTGGAGAATGGTATTAGAAACCACAATCTGGGTGCTAAGTGTGTTCATTGCCATTAGGATATTGTTGCTTCTAGTGTCCCTCAGCTGACAGAACAAGGGAATATTTGTATATGTATACTAACCCACGTGTACATACATATGTAAGTTATTTTATATGTAACCATCTTTATATTAAGTTAAACAGAAGTGTATAGTAATGTCTTCAACTGCAATCCATTACCACAGTGATCATTCTAGCCTCCTCACCTCCCTTAACTGTAAATTCCCACTCTAACAGTGAGAAACCTGGCTTCGACCATCTGCCACACATTTAATTAATTTTTTCAGTTTCACTATACATATATAGCAGTATCAGAATTGTTAAGCCACACCTTCATGGAAATTTCATGGGAAATTCCATTAACTAGAGTACGGAGCTTACATGCAGTTCCTTTCGTCCTTAGTCTTGGACTTCATTCATTTCCCAAGTTGCCTATGTCAGTGACTTTTCCCTCACCTACTTCAATGAGGTTGTTTCAGGTATTTTTAATACGGTTCTTTTGTCACAGTCTGGATTTCTTCCTGTGATATCCCAACCTCCTAAATGATTTTAAAAATTTGTTTATGTTCCAGTTTACTCTGTAAGTTCTATGGGTCTTAACTGTTGCATAATGTAAGGTATCCACCATTACAGTAGCACATAGAACAGGTTTGCCACCCTAAAATGTCTGCTGTGCTTCACCTACTCAAATCCTCCACTCTTCTCCCCAGACTCCTAGAAATGACTGATCTTTTTGCTGTCTTTATAATTTTGCTATTTTCAGAAAGTCATGTAATCAGAATCATAAAATATATCACCTTTTCAGCTTGGCTTCTTTCAGTTAGCAATATGCAGTATGCTATAAACCAAGGAACACCAAGGGTTGCTGGAGCCCACCAGAAACTTTCAGAAGCTGGAAGAAGCAGCAAAGATTTCCCCCTGGGACCTTCGGAGAGAGCTTGGCCCTGCCAATGCCTGATTTCAGACCTCTAGCCTCAACAACTGTAAGAGAATAAATTTCTGTTCTTTTAAGTCACCCAGTTTGTAGTACTTCCTTACAGCAGTACCAGGAAACTAATATAAAACTCATAAATACTCAATTGTCTTGGCCAGAAGTCTGACAGGGGTAGAGATGGAAGGCTTCACGAGAGAAGAAGGGAATGAAGAAAGACACAGAGAGAGCTGTGGATGCCAGCAAAGAAGAGCTATGCCTTCATATTGGGTAGGGTTCTCCAGGGAAACAGGAACCAATAGTATGCATAGATGGATGGACAGATAGACATACATACAGACAGATAGATTTACTGTAAGAAATTGACTTATGCAATTATGGTGATTGACAAGTCTCAAGATATACAGTTGGCGAGCTGGAGATCCAGGAAAGCCAATGGTGTGATGTAATTCCAGTCTGTCATGTTCAGGGGTTTTGGGTGGTCCTAAGTAACTAGATTCCCCAGGGGCAACTCCTCCCATTTGGTCCAACTCAGATGAAAGGTACATCCTAGACCATGATGCTCAAGCAGTTTGTTCTGGTAATTCTCTTACAAGATGAATAGTTGGAGTAGGCTAGGGTTCTGGGCCAGAAACAGGAACTGACTGGCCAAGAGGGTCTCTGTCTGAAGATAATTCTCAGAGTTTGAAGGATACTTTCCTGTTCTTTTACTTATATTCAGTCTGGGTCACTTACCAGGTGTTTCTTTCACGAAGGGAGTCTAAACTACTCTTGTAAAGGTAAGCTTTGTTTTAAGGTTTATGAAATTCACTTCTGTGTCAAGGTAGCCTTGTCTTCTGGAAATCCCTTTGGCCTGGGTTGCAAATCCCCAGGGCAGGCTGCACTATCCTGCTAGGTAACATAGAGTGTAGGCCCAATGAGATGACTGAGTGAGCTTCGCTGTTATAATTACAGCCATGATTGGTTTCTTACAGAATATCACACTGGCTGACTCTGAGGCCCGAGAACAAGGAGAGCCAATAGTGGTAGCTCCAGTCTAAAAGATAACAGTTTTTAGACTCAGGAAGAGCTGCTGTTTTAGTTTGAGTCTGAAAGCAGGAAAAAAAATAATGTCCAGCCCATAAGGAGTCAGTCAGGAGAAGTTGCCCCTTACTCACCAGAGGGTCTGCCTTTTTGTTCTATTTAGTCCTTCAACTTATTGGATGAAGCCTACCCACATTAAGAAAGGCAACTGGTTTTACTCAGTCTACCAGTTCAATGGTAATTTCATCCAGAGATACCCACACAGATACACTCAAAATAGCATCTGACCAGATGTCTGGGCAACCTGTGGCTCAGTCAGATTGACACATAAAATGAACCATCTCAGCCCTACCTCCTGGCAGGGCTAGCATGGAAGCAGCAAGTCCCTGTGGAGCAAAGCCCAGTGGTAAATGGAGGCAGACGGGACACCAAGGGACCTATATGCAACCATAACCAGGAAGGCACAGATCGCTGTCAGCCTGAAGGAGCCATGTGGATCTGCTTCATGTGGTTTGACTACAACCAGAGAAGACTAAGAACACGGCAAAGGAGGATGTCCCATTTCTCTTCTGTAAAGTTTTGGCCAAGCATGAACCTCTGAAATCGTGACATGACCCTAGTTGAAGTTAAGTTTCTCACAGCCCCAACACAAGAGAACTCAAATAGTTTAATTCAAAGAATATAAAGGGACAAAATAGTTATCACACACCTGTGTTACCTGGGATTTTTACTATGTACAGCAAACCCTGGCAAAATAAAATGGGACGGGACAACCCAAAATACCCCTGAGATCAATTAAAATCCTGTCACATAGAACCTGCTCTAGTGAATGTTAGCTTACAACTGGACAGCAAGCCACTTAATTCTTAAAATCCAAAAGTTTCTCTGCACAACCCACAGCTCTGATTCCACATGGGAATACTGAAAAGCATCTCCAGCTCTACTACCTGATGCTATGGAGGGATTTACTATGCTCTGTGAAGCTTCTACTGCCATTGCCAAAGCCACCCAAGAAGAAGGTCCTTCAACAATAGAGAGGGAAGCTTTCAGAACATGCACATCTGATGCTTCAACTCCCAAGTGCTAAATGCACCAAACTCACTATCATGATGAAGCCTCTTCATCATAATTTCCGAGGAAACCAAGGTATCCTAAATGTTAAATCAGGGCCACATAATGGAATTACTGTGGAACTCAGGCATGTAAAAATGCTGAGGCCAGCAGGTTAGGATCTAAGACTCAATGCTAGACTGATTGGGTCACAGAGAGCACCACCAGGGCTAAAAGCTTGAGGATGTGGTGCCTTTTGGGAACAAGGTAGACTTTGGTGCCAGGAAGGCTGGGGTTTGAATTCCAGCCTTAACACTTACAGAGACACTTAACATCTTGGTTCTTAAAAATTAATAGTTTTTTTACCCATATTTTCCTCTTTGGCTTGGTTCAGGGCTTACATTTCTAACTCTGACTTTATACCTTAGCAAGAGAAAGCCATTTTAGGGGGAAATGTTCCAAAATTGACACAGCTGTCCAGCCAATCAGCAATTACTAAATGATCATTGTTAAAACAGCAAATGGCTTTTTAGGAAAAACGTTACTGAAGTTGTTGCTTAATGAGTTAACAAATGGATGAATAAAGGAGAGGAGGAGAGGGATGGACGAGAGCAAGCCTAGGAGAAAGAAAGCATTAGAGGAGCCACTTACTGCCTCTTCTCAAGTGAGATTCTTAAATGCAGAGTATCAATTGCCTGTGGCTTCTGAGGACATAAATTGTGGTCACTTCTAATTTGAAACACTCTTGAAAGGCCATTGCAATATTATCCTCTGTCACTGCAGTGGCCGGGATTACCTGGGGAAATCACACCTTTGCAGTGCACGTGAGGGAAACTAGGGAAACAGACATAATGAGTGGCAGTTCTTGGCCAATCAGCTAGGCTAGCAGAAGGTTCGGTTTTTCAGAACAAGCCTCTCTAGGCTTTAGTGAACACGTGATGAGGTCACCTCAGGCAGTAAAGCACATTTTCTCTCGTGTTAGGAGACTCTTCTGACGCTAGATCTTCATGGCACTGAAGAGAAGGTCCCCATGGTATCACCCAGGTCAGCTGACATGCATACAAGCGCTCCTGTGTTCTCTGACTTAGGGATCACAGTCAGAAGAGACCTCAGAGAGCATCTGACCTGCCTGGCTCCTTCACATTACAGATGAGGAGCTGCAAGCTTGAGGAGAGAAGGTGATTTTTCTTAAGGAAATTCAGAAGACGTCCCTTGTTTTCCCCTTTTGTCCTTGACAGGCTGGATCTAGCTTCAGTCGTGCCACTGTGCATAACCCTCAGTACTCAGATGACCTCGAGGAGACAACATGGTGCCTAATTTGAATGTAAATGTCAGAGTCAGGTGGAGCTCAAGGTGCCTCTTGGTTTACTCATTTATTCCTTTTCCTTTAAGGAAACAGATTCTTTGGGGTTCTTCAACACCTTATTTCTCATTCCCTAAACTCGGATGGAGAGGAAAACTATAAAGACCTGGCTGTTGGTTTTATAAAGAGCTTTCACACACATTACGGGTTTGGATCTTCATAAGGACATGATGTGGTAGGTAGGACAAGTAGATTTCCATTTTACAGATAGGTACAGTTCTGGGGGGAAGGGTACAGTCAGACCTATCATTTTCAATCCCAGATAAATCATCTGCTAGTATTCCTTGCTTTCTTATATATCCAGGGAAACCCACTGCATCACTTAGAAGCAATCTGAAGGTCTTTTTTGTTCATTCTCTAGAACTTACCTAGAGCTAGCCAGGCCTTGCCTTCTCTGTTATTACAGAGCAGAGAGTGAATCCAAACTAAAAGGCATGCCCCAAGGACATACTGCTTTTCCATTGTATATTGAACACATTTTTGATTGGCATTGACTATTGTAAATCCTTTCTTAAATATTTTTGTATATTACTTTTTTCAATAGGATTGAAAAAAGTGAAAAAAAGGTAACTTGAATGTAAGAACAATTGCCTTCTGTGTTTGTTCGTGTCAAATTCAGAAAGCTTTCCACTGGAAAATATCTGTAATTAAGTGGTGCTGGCAGGAAAAAAAAATATTGGATTGCAATTTACTACCACCACTACTTACTGCTTGCTCATATTTATACAGCACTTTAAATGAACACTTTCTTTTTTTCTATTACTCCCATTTTATAGATGAGGAAATTGAGCTTCAGTGAGTTTAGGCAAAATGCCCTTCCTATGTATCCCTAAAAGTGCCTTGCACAGGTACTCCAGAAGTATTTGTTGGAGTTGAATTGAAGAGCATTCACTTCTATATCATTTTTGCACTTAATATTTGAATTAATGGCTGAACCAGTTTTTTTTTCCTCAGAGAAGTGCACACCATGGAAAATGTGCTTCTGGGAATGCAAATAGCCCACTCGATGTATTAGGCAACCATAAACAAATGGAGATTTGCACAGATGTAATTAAGAATAGAAAATACAAACCTATGTGCAGAACCATGATTTACAGTCAAATTCACCTGCCTTGAAAGCTCATATTAGATTGCTCCTCGTTTGATTACCAAGCTGGTGTTTCAATGCAAAGCATATGCTTGTGGATCTGCAGGCTTACCGGGCCTATGAATTAGCTAATAACTTTGAAATGAACCTTTTAAGGGAGGATTGGTTTATGCCTCAGCAATGCAAACATATGCAAGTGAAAATATATGCATCTCAACTGGTTATTTTTGTAGGGAGGACAAATGTGTAAAAATATGTTTACCAGGAAAAAATTATGGTTTTGACTTTTTGCCAAATGTTATACAAATAATTAGTGATGTTGTTAAGTGCTCAGCAGCTCTCCCAAGACTTATTTTTTGGCATTAAATATGTTCATTCTCCAGTGTATGGGCACCTATGGTATTTTAAAGTGTTCATAGAACACGGCTGCTAGCTTGACTTATAAAACGGGCTGCTGCTGTTTTTATCCCTTTCATCATATATCTGAGAACCTAAAAAGGGATGGATGAGTCTTTTGTAAAAACATTCAACTTAACTTTTCAAAATTGTGAGTTCAATATCCTAAAGCTTGTTCATTTTGTCCACATTCTCCTATTCACCTTTCATCCTCTTCTCTCTAGTATTTTTATATTTAGAGGGTAAAATTTCTAATACCAAATCAGAAAGCAGGAGTTAAAGGGCTGGAACGCCAGAGCTTAGGTTTTCTCTCCCACTCATCCCCACCCTTCAACCTTTTGACAGCTGAAAATGTCTAAAAGAACGTTTCTTCAACTCCACTTTCCAGACTCAATCAAGGGATGCTACTGATATGAATACACTGTTCCCCCAACAGTAAAACTTGGGCCTTATTACTACATAAACTCATGAAGTTTATCAATATTGTTGGCTGCCTTGACCAAAATGCAGCAGCTCTAGGATGTCAATAATGTAAAATCCCCTCCTAAGTGCTGACCTGCTTGCCATGGTCAGTATCACCAGGATGGAGCTCCATACCAAGATCTTTCCACTGGAGGGGGAGCCTGGCTACAAGAGAGCCTGGGAGGAATAACCTGATGAGTGCCAGAAGGAATGTCTTGTGTTGGAGTCAAATAGCAGAATTGTGTCTGATAGTTCTTATAACCAGAAAAATAAGTTATGCTGGGGGAGAAAAACTTCTGCTCAAGACAAAAGGTCTACATTGAGCCAGAGTAGCAAGTCAAAAATGGGCACAGTTGTGCTGGAAGTAAAAATCCAAATTGAGTTGATGAATACATCAGAAGAGCAGGAGGCAAGAGTAAGGAACCACCAAAATGAGAGGCAATCTGGAAACGTCCCAGAGCAGGGCACCATGGCAGAGCCAAAATAAGTAGAGCAGATCAGACACCTTCTGAAGATTCCCCCATTTTACACATCTAGAATCTGACTTGGCACAAAGAAGTCAACTCCCCTGCATGAAGTCCACGCAATTGACCGACGGCCCCAGAAAGAGTGAGTTGGGTTTTATGTTCTCATGGTGAAGATTCCAAAGTCGTGATTCTAGATAGACAAACATTTCATGGACTTCTCCAGCAATGCTCACCCTTAAGAAGACTGGGAAAATAATAAACACAGAATCATCAAGGGAAAAAGAAAAGGAGAAGCAAAGAAGCCTGGATGACATACAAGATAAGACATAACACCCTTAGGAAGAAATATATTGATTGTATTGATAGAAATCAAGAAATGTTTGTGATCCAAGAGAAAACTCTTCACAACAGAATCTTAAAAAATAGCCATGCAAATAAGGGCCCATTATTTCCCCCTCTGCATGGAATGACTGGCTTTGAGTTTTAACATGGGAGGAAAAGCCAGATGGCGGCAGACGGGCTTATTATAGAAAGTCCACTTGTACTGAAGTTTTCTCAGCATTCTCCATCGTGGCTGAATGAGGTTTTGTTTTGTTTCCTTCTTAAGTGTAGGGCAGGCAAGTACCAAAATTTGTATAAAGTCTGAAACCTTTTCATGAAAATGTTCTATTCAATACCTCCGATACATGATATATGATGCTACCACAGGAAAACTAGTGTTGCTACAGACGTTAATCATAATTATGAAAATTTTTAATTTAAATGTAGGTCTGAACACACAAAATACAGTGCATGGCCATCTGTTAGTTTTCCATCTGGGCTCATTTGCAAAATACATTCTGTTTCACTCCCCCCTCCCCCCTCTATTTATAATCTTCCCTGGAAAACAAATATGCCTAATCTATGGCATGCCAGAGCTGAAGTTAGCTATTTACAAGTGGCTTTTAATAGACATGGTTACACAGTTGAAAGCAGCAACAGAAACTTCTTCAAGTTTTTCTTTTTTTAATTGCTGGTAGGACACTTCCTTAGACTTTTGTTAGTAGACTTGCTTTGAGAATCTTCATGTAAAGATTACTTTACAGCTTGTCTGTAAAGAATAAAGAAAACTGGAATATTGCTATATTTCTCTCTTGATATGATGGTAAGGATAATGTCTAAAACTCTAGAGCTGTCAAAGCAGCATTATTTACAATAGTCAGCGTGGGAACAAGACAAATGCCCATTAACTGATGAATGGATTAAAAAATGTGGATATCCATAAATGGAATATTATTCAGTTATTAAAATGAAGTACTGATACATGCTACTACATGGATAAACCTTGAAACATTAAGCTAAGTGAAAGAAGCCAGAAATAAAAGGTTACATATTGCATTATCCCATTTATATGAAATGTCAAAACGAGGCAAATCTATAGAGGCAGAAAGCAGATTAGTGGTTGCCTAGGGTTAGAGGGTGAGGTTGGGGGAAATGAAGAGGGACTCCTATTAGGTCACTTTTTGGGAAGATGAAAACGTCCTAAAATTAGATTATTATGAAGGTTGTGCAATTCTGTGAATATAGTAAAAATACTGAATTGTATACTTAAAAGAGGTGAACTTTATGAAGTATGTAAATTATATTCTAATAAAGGTGTTAAAAAGCTATAGAGCTAGGCCAGGCATGGTGGCTCATGCCTGTAATCCCAGCACTTTGGGAGGCCAAGGTGGGTGGCTCACTTGAGGTCAGGAGTTTGGCTAACATAGTGAAACCCCGTGTCTATTAAAAATATAACAAATTAGCTGGCTGTGGTGGCATGTGCCTGTAATCCCAGCTACTCGGGAGGCTGAGGCAAGAGAGTCACTTGAGCCTGGAAGGTGGAGGTTGCAGTGAGCCGAGATCATGCCCTTGCACTCCAGCCTGGCAGCAGAGCGAGACTCCACCTCCAAACAAAAACAGAAACAAAAACAAAGCTGTAGAGCTAGAAGGAGATGATGATTATTACCCAGTTGGTTAGTGTTAAGGTTTCTGGGCCTGGATTCAAGGGTTCTCCCTGACACATAATGCTGAGTGGCATTAACTAATTCTCCTAGTGGTATGAACAGAGTGGATTGAAGAGAAGAGATCCAAATGGAAAGACCAGGTAGGAAGCTAGTACAATGGTACCACGTAAGGCTAAGAAGGGCCTTTAAAAATGGCAATGGCAGTGAGGAAAGAGCAGCTTCTAGAGTGCAGTAGATCTTTCGGAGGTGGAATATTTATGAGTTTGTGTCTGATTGATTATGGGGGAAGCAGGGGGAGGTGGACACAGATGGGTAAGATGGTAGGTGATCAGGAAGTCTAGAGTAAGTAGAAAATTGAAAAAAATAAAAAGCCGATGAATCTAGATCTTAATATGAGTTCGTGCCGTCAATTGGACACAAAATGGAGACACTGAACAGGAAACTGGTGTGACAGAACTCAAATTTTGTCAGAAAGCCTAGGGCCAAAGATAAAGAAGGGACTCATCTGTTGAGCATGGGTAGTGAGAGCACTGAATCGATGTGGCTGCTGCAGAGACGGTACAGAAACAAGCAGAGGCCAAAAACAGAATGCTGGAACTCCTACATATAAGGGGAGGAAGAAAAGAGAGAAAAAGGGGGAGGGAAGGTAAAATTCCAAAATAAAGATGGGAAACCAGGACAAGTTAGCAAAAGCAAGGGAACAGATCTAACTTAAGCCAACTGAAGGCTATCAGATAGATTTTGGAATTTATGAACCAAGGCCTCATCCTTTGTCGGAGTTTTTAGTTTACTTAGGCAGCAAGTAGAAAATTCAGGAACTGAAATCAAATAAAAGCTCTGACTCCGGAGATCAGGCAACACGAGGAATAATCTACAAGAATTAAACTGATGAGATGAGAAAAAATGAATGGCATTAAAATACGGACGAAAGCAGCTGGAAATTTTGAGAACGAGGCTATCATGACAAAATATGTTGTAAGAAGGAAAATATAGTCTCCAGATGATCCGCTGTCACAATGGGGGTGAAAATACACAAGTAGGCTTTTCTTGCATTTCTGCTATAGCGGAGTGCAAGGCCAAATATTAAGCTGAGCCTCAGTAGATTAATACATTTTGCTTATTTTCAAAATGTTAACCAGATTCTGTACTTCCCAATCTTGAAAACTTTAGGCTGAAAATAAGGGCAAATGGAGGCCTCTGATAATAAAATCTAGTTGCTCAAATTCCCACTGGGAAACTATAAAATAAGGAATCCACTAGGTGGGTACCTCCTCAGGACACTGTTATTCTAAAAAACAAATACTGTATATTTGTTTATTTATCAGGTCCATGGCTCATTGCTGGGAATGCACAGAAAAGCAGGAAGAAGTCCCTGCTTGCCATTAAGGAGTTCACAGTTAAGTCACAGAGACAGACAGCTAGGCTAGCTGTTTCCAAATTATGTGATCCATGCTATGACAGAGGCCTGGCACATCCAACCCTGGAAGGGGCTGGCAAAGTGGAGCAGAGGAGGATTTTTACAGTGGAGGTCATGTCTGGACTGAATCTTGATGGATAATAGTACTTGTATAGGAGACTGGGGGTGGAGCATGCACAGGGATTATTTCTCCCAGTGGGCAGAGCACAAGCCAAGCACAAGACCCAGGGTACAAACCAGCATGCACAATTGGGGAACTAATGTACAAGCAGTAGTTGGTTATGGCAATAGCACAAGTTGATTATGACTAACGACTGACTTGATACTGCAAAGAAGCAGGAGATTTTCCTGGAGATGTCTGCAGGGACAGATCATGGAATGCCATTCTTCTTCCAACCTTTCTTTTAGTGCCCCTCAAAATAGACCCTGAGACAAGGACTTGGGTTAGGTAGTTTATGAATCACAAATGAGAAAAGGAAAGAAGGGAGAGAAGTCAATGAAGGCTGAATGAACGAGTGGTTTACTAATGTGAGCACCTGGGGCTCCATCCATCCCACTGGAATCACCTGGGAAAGCAAGGCGCATGCTTCATGGCTGGGGCATTTAACGCACAACTCCCATCTCCCATGGGTTGTGGGTTGAGGCTCCGTCTGGGGGTGTTAATCCTTTCCCCTGCAAGCACACATTTTTACATTATAATAAAGAGCATGCTGCCTGCTGCTGCTGAGCGCCCTCCCTTTGCTCAGGCAGAGAAACAGAGAAAAGGAACTTGATGTGGGAAGCTGTCCAGTGTGGCTGAACTCAGGTGGAAGGGGCATAGGAGGCAGAACTTCAGTGGTGTCTGCTAAACAACCTCAAATAGGCTGTTTCCTCCTTTCAATAATGCGCAGTCATATCTATCTCCACACCTTTGCTCAGGACATTCATTCTTCCTCAACCCTAAACTTTGAACACCCTTTAATCCTCCTTCAACTCTGAAGCTTTCCTCATCACCCAATCAGAGGACCTTCCTCTCCTGTGAGCACAGAATGTGTGTTGATACAGCAGTATATAACACTTACCATACAGTGACTTGTGGCTTTGTATTCTCTGAACATCTATATTAGTCTATTCTTGCATTGCTATAAAGAAATACCGGAGACTGGGTAATTTATAAAGAAAAGAGGCCTAACTGTCTCATAGTTCTACAGGCTTCATAGGAAGCATGATGCTGGCATCTACTCAGTTTCTGATGAAGCTTCAGGGAGCTTTCAACCATGGCAGAAGGCAAAGGGGGAACAGGCACATCATATGGTGAAGGCAGTAGCAAGCAAGAGAGAGGAGGAGGGAGGTGCCACACACTTTTAAACAAATAGATCTCAAGATAACTCACTATCTTGAAGACAGCACCAAGCCATGAGGGATTCCCACCATGATCCCACCACCTCCCACTAGGCCCCAACTCCAGCACTGGGGATTACAATTCAACATCAGATTTGGGCAGGGACAAACATCCAAACTATATTACCATCCATTTATGTTGTTGGTTCCCCAAGGGAATGGATTGTGTCTTATCATCTTTGCATCATCCAGGGTGCCCAGAACATATTATTACTACTTTCAATGGCAAAATCTGCGATTACTTTTGCATCAATGTAATAGTATTGATTGATTGCTCATTCAAAAGGCAACTCCTACTTGATGAGTCTTTGGAAAACAAAGCCCTTCCAATAATTCAGCCAATCCAATGCTACCTCAAAATGCATATTCCTAACATTGAGATGGCAAGCCAACCCATTTTTCAAGGTAGAGGAATGTGTTGTATTATAATGTAAATCAAATTAGCTCTATAAAGAGTTTTGACTTTTGATAACGTTCTGTTGAAAATAAATGAGCTGGTAGGAGTCAGAAAGTAGTTACATTTGAAGCTAAACTGAAGAATCAGAACAGATACAAGACATAAAAAAGAGATGGCATACCGGATTTAAAATAATGTGAAACTTTGATGTCTGCTTCCTAACAATTTATTTAAAATGATTTGGCCTTTGCACCACTTTAATTTTGGATACCTTTATTCCCTATGGATGTTGTGAAGTGTTGTATATATATTTTTTAAATCCAGATTTGATATTTATTTTGGTGTGTATTTTCTGACAGGTCAACTAGCATGGAAATCCTGGGCCTTGGGAGGTCTGAGTCTCATTTTTATATTTACCCAGAGAACATGCTGTTTCTCACTAAAGTCAGTTGAACTATATGGGCCAGTTTCTCTTGTCAGCTTCTTGTAAGCTTTGAACTGGAAGAAGAAATACACAGCAGGGTAATCGAGCCCTTTGAAATTTGGGACAACTAGGAAAGATGCACTGTGGTATTGATTTGTAATAAGCTTTGTTCAAATAACATAGTCTCCAGATGATCCGCTGTCACAATGGGGGTGAAAATACACAAGTAGGCTTTTCTTGCATTTCTGCTATAGCGGAGTGCAAGGCCAAATATTAAGCTGAGCCTCAGTAGATTAATACATTTTGCTTATTTTCAAAATGTTAACCAGATTCTGTACTTCCCAATCTTGAAAACTTTAGGCTGAAAATAAGGGCAAATGGAGGCCTCTGATAATAAAATCTAGTTGCTCAAATTCCCACTGGGAAACTATAAAATAAGGAATCCACTAGGTGGGTACCTCCTCAGGACACTGTTATTCTAAAAAACAAATACTGTATATTTGTTTATTTATCAGGTCCATGGCTCATTGCTGGGAATGCACAGAAAAGCAGGAAGAAGTCCCTGCTTGCCATTAAGGAGTTCACAGTTAAGTCACAGAGACAGACAGCTAGGCTAGCTGTTTCCAAATTATGTGATCCATGCTATGACAGAGGCCTGGCACATCCAACCCTGGAAGGGGCTGGCAAAGTGGAGCAGAGGAGGATTTTTACAGTGGAGGTCATGTCTGGACTGAATCTTGATGGATAATAGTACTTGTATAGGAGACTGGGGGTGGAGCATGCACAGGGATTATTTCTCCCAGTGGGCAGAGCACAAGCCAAGCACAAGACCCAGGGTACAAACCAGCATGCACAATTGGGGAACTAATGTACAAGCAGTAGTTGGTTATGGCAATAGCACAAGTTGATTATGACTAACGACTGACTTGATACTGCAAAGAAGCAGGAGATTTTCCTGGAGATGTCTGCAGGGACAGATCATGGAATGCCATTCTTCTTCCAACCTTTCTTTTAGTGCCCCTCAAAATAGACCCTGAGACAAGGACTTGGGTTAGGTAGTTTATTAATCACAAATGAGAAAAGGAAAGAAGGGAGAGAAGTCAATGAAGGCTGAATGAACGAGTGGTTTACTAATGTGAGCACCTGGGGCTCCATCCATCCCACTGGAATCACCTGGGAAAGCAAGGCGCATGCTTCATGGCTGGGGCATTTAACGCACAACTCCCATCTCCCATGGGTTGTGGGTTGAGGCTCCGTCTGGGGGTGTTAATCCTTTCCCCTGCAAGCACACATTTTTACATTATAATAAAGAGCATGCTGCCTGCTGCTGCTGAGCGCCCTCCCTTTGCTCAGGCAGAGAAACAGAGAAAAGGAACTTGATGTGGGAAGCTGTCCAGTGTGGCTGAACTCAGGTGGAAGGGGCATAGGAGGCAGAACTTCAGTGGTGTCTGCTAAACAACCTCAAATAGGCTGTTTCCTCCTTTCAATAATGCGCAGTCATATCTATCTCCACACCTTTGCTCAGGACATTCATTCTTCCTCAACCCTAAACTTTGAACACCCTTTAATCCTCCTTCAACTCTGAAGCTTTCCTCATCACCCAATCAGAGGACCTTCCTCTCCTGTGAGCACAGAATGTGTGTTGATACAGCAGTATATAACACTTACCATACAGTGACTTGTGGCTTTGTATTCTCTGAACATCTATATTAGTCTATTCTTGCATTGCTATAAAGAAATACCGGAGACTGGGTAATTTATAAAGAAAAGAGGCCTAACTGTCTCATAGTTCTACAGGCTTCATAGGAAGCATGATGCTGGCATCTACTCAGTTTCTGATGAAGCTTCAGGGAGCTTTCAACCATGGCAGAAGGCAAAGGGGGAACAGGCACATCATATGGTGAAGGCAGTAGCAAGCAAGAGAGAGGAGGAGGGAGGTGCCACACACTTTTAAACAAATAGATCTCAAGATAACTCACTATCTTGAAGACAGCACCAAGCCATGAGGGATTCCCACCATGATCCCACCACCTCCCACTAGGCCCCAACTCCAGCACTGGGGATTACAATTCAACATCAGATTTGGGCAGGGACAAACATCCAAACTATATTACCATCCATTTATGTTGTTGGTTCCCCAAGGGAATGGATTGTGTCTTATCATCTTTGCATCATCCAGGGTGCCCAGAACATATTATTACTACTTTCAATGGCAAAATCTGCGATTACTTTTGCATCAATGTAATAGTATTGATTGATTGCTCATTCAAAAGGCAACTCCTACTTGATGAGTCTTTGGAAAACAAAGCCCTTCCAATAATTCAGCCAATCCAATGCTACCTCAAAATGCATATTCCTAACATTGAGATGGCAAGCCAACCCATTTTTCAAGGTAGAGGAATGTGTTGTATTATAATGTAAATCAAATTAGCTCTATAAAGAGTTTTGACTTTTGATAACCTTCTGTTGAAAATAAATGAGCTGGTAGGAGTCAGAAAGTAGTTACATTTGAAGCTAAACTGAAGAATCAGAACAGATACAAGACATAAAAAAGAGATGGCATACCGGATTTAAAATAATGTGAAACTTTGATGTCTGCTTCCTAACAATTTATTTAAAATGATTTGGCCTTTGCACCACTTTAATTTTGGATACCTTTATTCCCTATGGATGTTGTGAAGTGTTGTATATATATTTTTTAAATCCAGATTTGATATTTATTTTGGTGTGTATTTTCTGACAGGTCAACTAGCATGGAAATCCTGGGCCTTGGGAGGTCTGAGTCTCATTTTTATATTTACCCAGAGAACATGCTGTTTCTCACTAAAGTCAGTTGAACTATATCGGCCAGTTTCTCTTGTCAGCTTCTTGTAAGCTTTGAACTGGAAGAAGAAATACACAGCAGGGTAATCGAGCCCTTTGAAATTTGGGACAACTAGGAAAGATGCACTGTGGTATTGATTTGTAATAAGCTTTGTTCAAATGACATCCATCTATAACATAAGGATTCTTTTTGGATTAAGATGCCCAGTGGTTATAAATGAAAAGCTGTTATCTTTTTTTGGAGGGCGGGGATAGTGATGGTGGTGTGAGTACGTAATTTTCAGTTATTTCCTTTGTGGGAATTTTTTGGCATTTGGAAAAAAAAAAAAAGGCATGTCCTTTCATTAGTGGCACAAAAGGTAGTGTAAAGGATGTGCCAATTTAGAAGTTAATACATCACACAGTTTTCCTCACATGGAGCTGAAGAAGCTGAAGGAGCTTCTCTCCTGGGCTCTTTCTACTGATGCTGCCTGTTTGTCGAGCCCTCACAACATGCTGGGCAAGGTCCTAGTGCTTCACAGCTCAACGTTCATCTCATTTTATCCTCACCAGGACTCTAGAAGCTGTGCATCCGTCAGTCTTGTTTTACAGATGAGGACACAGGATCAGGAAGGTGAGATAACCTGGCCAATGCTCAGTGCTAGTAAACGGTAGCACTCAGATAAGGATTGAGATCTGTTTGCTTTCATAGGCCAAGGACTAGACACTATACTACACTGCCCACCTTCAGCTGAAAACCTCTCCTGGACAGGGTAGGTGACTAGCCTGCTGGGTGTTTACAGACTACACCTCCTCATTGGTGTAAGACAGGTGAGTCCAGTCATTTCAGAAATAATTCTTTAAAGTAGTTTTAATTTAAAGCTAATCTCTTTTCAAAGGGCTTAATTCTAAAAAATCCACTTACTCTGACTCCAACCAAGCTGTTCTGGAAATGGTTGGAATTGGGATTTTTTTGGGTTAGTCTCAATTAGGGCATGTAATTCCAATTAGGATTGTTGGGGTCTCAGTGTTCTGGAATTTCAAGTATCTTAAATCTGAATTGTTTAAATCTTGATACCTGCCTGTATTCAGTATTGAAATTTTGACAGAATGGTGCTTTTCTTTAGAAAGCAGTTAGGCCATTTCACTCCCCTATTTAAAGTCCTTTTGTGTATCTTACCGCTTTAATTTTTTTCCCAGATTACCTGTGAGGTTGAGTATCTTATGTTTATCAATCATTTGCGTTTCATCCAGAGTAAGCTAGGACCTCAATCTAATTGCAGAGCCCCCTAAAGAAGCCTTTAAATGAAATACACTTCCTACCCCATTCCATCCCCCATTATTATACAGACACCTGGATGAAAATGTGATCAGAGGATTGGGGGAACAGGGGAGCAGGGTGAGGGAGGTTCTCAGGTCTAATTTGCACTCCTTTCCAAAGAGTCTGACATTGTTATGAGTTGAGTGTGTCTCTTCAAAAGATATTGAAACTGTAACCTTCAGTACCTGTGACTGTGACTTTATTTGCAAATAGGGTCTTTGTAGGTGATCAATTCAGATGAGGTCATTAGGTTGGGCCATGATCCAGTATGATCCAATATGATCCTATGAAGCCATTAAGTTGGGCCATGATCCAGTATGATCCAATATGATCCTATGAAGCCATTAGGTTGGGCCATGATCCAATATGTAGGTGATTAGTTAAGATGAGGTCATTATGTTGGGCCATGATCCAATATGAATATTCCTAGTAAAAAGGGAATTTTAGACAAGAGACAGAGACACAAGGAGAATGCTATGGGAAGAGTGGAGTTTTGCTGCTACAAGCCCATAAATGCCAAAGATTTTCAGCAAATCACCAAAATCCAGGAGAGAGGCATGGAATGGATTCTTTCTTACATTCTCATGAGGGACCAACCCCACTGACAACTTGATCTTGGACATCCAGCCTCCAGAAGTATCAGATAATACATTTCTATTGTGTAAGTCACCGAGTTTGTGATATTTTGTTATGCTGTGCCTAGAAACTAATACATCCTTTCTCCCAGGAATAGGCTTGCTCCTCTGCCCTCTCTTTTCCTTACAAGATGTGCATTTTCTTAGCACCTCCTTCAGTTTATAAAAGGACCAGGACTTTTTCCTATAGTCATCCTACCGGAAGAGGCTCAAGCCCAAAGTACAGAGGTATATCAGACAGGTATCGAGGTCTGTCCAGAAGGACATCATGTGCAGGGTAAAGACAGCTGTCATCTCTCTCTTTTTAATGATATCAGAAGAATGGCAGATATCAGAAAAATGGCAATGTCATGCTTTAGCTCTGGGATGGTAATTAATCATCCCAATTTTCTCTATTATGCCACTTCTTTTATTTAAGCATGCCATTTTAGAGAATCCGAGATTTTTAGGAAGAGAGGAGCTAATTTATAGAGGACACTGTATGTGGGAACACTTATTTAATATTTAACTATGTGAAATATGAAAGCATAATGAAGATACTCCCCCAGCCCAGGGCTATGTGAATGCACTTCTTATCATCTCTGTTTGGATTTGGTGCACGGACAAGCCTGCAGCTGGAGGCCTCCACATCCCTGTGGAAGGGCGAGCCTTGCTTTGTGGACCTGTACTTTTCTTCACCTCCCTTTGACTGTCAAAGATAACTGATTGATGTTAATTATTTTCTTAGTTATTTGTAAAATAAAATTCTTTTTTTTACTAGCTTTTTAAAAGCATTTGGGAATGTCTACCTGAAAAGACTCTGAGGAGAGTCATAGCTAAGAGGAGTGGGAAGAAGTCTTTAGTTTCCCGAGAAACTTCACTCTTGTTTCAGTCCCTAATAATTGGTTTCAGAATCTTGGGGTTTTCAAGAGAGAGAGAGAAAGAGAGGGATATGTCAGACGTAGAGGCAGCTCATTCTTGGTGTCCAACACACTTTGTTCATAGGAGTTCTGATTCCCCTTTCTCTGTTTCCTATGACGGCAGGATCTCTTGTCACAAGAACTATTAATATTTGTACAATAACTGAAAGAGGCTCTCACCCTCAACCACAAAGGGGTAAGGGGCAGTATCCACCAACCTGCAGAGTGAGCTAAAAATTCACAGCTGTGTGGGCACGGAGTGTTTCTTTTTAAAGACTTTGGTGGAAAGTTGCTTCCTATATTTTAGGCAGAGAATCTGATCTAAACAAAGCAGTTAAATCTTCCTTTCTATCCTAAATGAAAGGGTCTAGGTTTTCCAAAAGATGAATCTCTCCCTGATGCTATGTGATGTTTTCATTTGTCTTTTCAACAAATATTTATGGAGGGCATGCTAGGTGCTAGGCTCTGCAGTTTGACAGTGAGTGAAGCAGAGTTTCTGCCCTCAGAGAGCTTACATTCTAGTGGGGGAGGTCAACTTGATATATAAATACAAAAAAATACAAAATAAGTTTTCTTTTTTTGTGATTAAAAAAATACAAAATAAGTTAAAGGGCATAAAGAAAGCCAGAGTCAGGGGTGGGGCTGCTCCTTTGAATAGGGTGGCCAGGTGAAGCCTCTGTTGGATTATGTTAGAACAGAGCCCAGAAGGAGTGAGTGAGAAGACCACAGTGATGGATGGATGAACATTCAAGCAGAGGGAAGGTGAAATAGAGGAGTTGGCTTGGCTTCTTTGAGGAACAGCAAAATAGTGGTCTAAAACAAAGAATAAACTGGTGGGGTAGTATGAACGTCTGGGTCTCATGCTTTGTAGGGAACAAATTCACAGGTAAATTTATACCCCGGCTGTCCCTTGAGGGATCAGGCTGAGTGGGAAGCAGGAAACACTGCGCCTGAACTCAGTCCTGCTGCTTAGCTTCTGGCCCTTCCCTGCCCTGTGCTCTCTGCTTCCTTGGTGGTCTCTCCTCCATCATTTGACCAAGAATCCCACCTCAGGTCTGCTTCTGAGATACCAGCCATTGGAGAATTCCACACAAATGAATTTATCATCTGACTTACGCTTTCTAAGGATTACACTGGAAGATGAAAGGGTGGAAGCAGGGAGACCCACTGAGGCTTGGCAATAGTTCAGGATGGTAGTGATGAGTATGTGAGAAGGGATTGGAGCCTGAAACTATTTTGAAGATATGGTTAACAGGACTGGATGATGGAGGTATGAGAGAAAGAACAGAGTCAGGGATGATTCCAAAGTTTTTGGCCTAAGAAACTGGGTGGAGTTGCCACACACTGAGATGGGGGAAGACAGTGGGAAGGCAGGTTTGGGGAGAGACGTCAGACATTCGGTTTTGTTGCATTTGAGATACTGATTGGATATCCAAGTGGAGATGTCAAGCAGGCAGTGTGTCTCCCAGTCTGGAACTCAGGGATGGGGCCTAGGGTAGAACGTTACCTGTAGGAGTATTCAGCAGTCATGACAGGGGAGTGATTCTAGACAGAGAAGAGGTCTCAGGAGTGAGTTTATCCCAAACTTGCAGGCTGAGGAGGTGAGGAGAAACCAGCAAAGGAGTCTGAGGAGGAGGGGCCAGCCAAGCAGAGGGGAATCTGTGAGAAAAGGGCCTTAGAAATCAAGGAAAAAGTGGGCACCTTGTAGGAGGGAGCGACCGCATGACAGTGCTCAGGAGATTGACGCAAACAGGCCTAAAACTTTCCTTTGGACTTGGCAGCAAAGAGGCCTTGAATTGTCTTGACAAGAGCTATTTGGGAGAGATGGACACAAAGTTCCAATGGGAAGGGCTCAAGAGACAATGGGAGATGAGTAAGTAAAGACACTGAACACAGGTACCTCTTCTGAGAAGTTTTGTTATATAGAAGAATAGAAAAATGGGCAGAACCTTGGGAGGAATGTGGGGTCAAAAGGAAATTTTTGAAAGATGCTCATATGACAGGATGTTTTGAATTTATTCATATGATCTCACAGGAAAGGTGGAATTAAGATTCAGGAGAGAAGGGGCAATTGGTGGAGTCATGTCCTTGAGCCAGTGAAAGGAGATGGGATGGGGTGACATTAGTTAGGCATGTGTACAGTTTACCCTTACTCACAGGACAGCTGTCAGGCAATAGAGACACAGACACGGGTAGATCACAGTTGAGGTGGTTAGATCTTTCCTGAGTGCTTGCATTTTCTTTGATAGCTAGAACTCATGGTCATAAGTAGGGCTCCTGTTACCTGATGAACCATTAGACGTGCATTTTTGTACTCTCGATGATTTTGGCATTGATTCTTCCAGCCATTAAAACATAATTGGTGTCTACAAAGAGCTAGACCTGCACAAAGTTAATGCCCTTCTCCAAATTTCTGAATCCCTGACCAAAGTTTATACATAGGGGTTGTTAATAAATCATGCAGCGAATTCATCAACTCAATGTAGATGATTTTAAGAAAGATTAAATTTGTTCTGAAGGGCTGACTATTACTATTATTATTTACAAGCAATGTTCACTAGCAGAACATAGTTTTTAGTTTTAAATTTCCTGGTTTCTGCCTGTACAAATTAAAGAAGATGGAACTTCAACCTTCCTTTCCTAGTCTCCTGCTTTTTGACACTCTGATCAACCCTTAGTACTACTTAAACATTTTTCTCTTTTTATTATAAAAATGTCAGCCTGCAGATTAATGAAAACTTGGCCTTTTTGTGTAATTTATCCTTTGAGGCTGAAGGAAAACCTTCAGGGAGAATATAAAAGCAATCAGGCATCCATTTAGAAAAGATGTTGTGATTATTTTTTGTATGCAGTTTTATATCATTTCACTTTTTCAATATGTCTATTTCACATAATTTATTACTCGACACTTCTTATTTTCAATCATTTTTGGTTGCATATAAATAAACAGGCATTAATGTCAAGAGAATTAGCATTCCATTATAAACTCTATACAAGCTAAAAAACTGGCTTCAGTGAAGTTGCCACCTTATTTAGGACATACATATACATTTGATGGTGCCTGTTTAGAGAATTAAACATTGGCACTTTTTAAATTTTTTGCTAAATAGAAGCACTTCTTAAATGGAGACAGTGATTTCCAGAGCAACATTATGCAGGTGAGAATTACGCATTTTAATGTTGTTCTGTTTGGAAGTTAATCTTAAAATAATGTAAATGGTGGCTTAAATGATGACTGTTTGTGCTTCCCCAGAAGAAATCCTGGTCAATAGTATGACCACATGTGTTCATATACATTTAAATATGATATTATTTACTATTTCTTAATATTTAAAATATTTTATTGGAATATTTAAAAATCAAATAAAATTTTTTTCACTAGTCATCAAGGCATATCAAGTTTGAGCTCTTCTATGTAAATCTATGAAAAACCAGGTTTTCCCACTAGCTTTGAGATGAAGTCCATTGAATCAGGGCCTATCCTGTTAGTGGGGAGAGAACGAAGACATATAATTCTGGGGGAAATTTATTGGAAAGCATAATATATAATATTTAAATACAAATTAGAGACATGCTCAAAAGAAACTGCAAATGAAATAAATTTAAAAGCAAAATAAATCTATATAAGTGATTACTACATTCTCTTCTCTTTGCTTTACCGTACTTTAGGTTAGATAATTATTATATAATTAAAATTTTAATAGTGGACACAATGGCAAACATTACCAACACCTAGTACTAAATGAATATATAGCATTTAAATATTCATTTTCTTTAAAGTATGCAAATTTTAGCTACACCACAAGGAAGCTCTTAATGTCATTTTTGTAAGTAAGGCATGTCTGTCTGAGGGCCCAGGATAAATGGGACTGATTGATTTGACTCCCTGTGTTTCCAGGAATGCATTTGTGATCACTGGCCTTACCACCCAGAGGTCATTAAGAATGTTAGCCTTCCCTTGCTGAAAGACATTTTTAAGGACTTCATTTGACACAGTTGCCTTGCAAGGGGATACCAATAATCCTTAACACTCATGCCCACCACTCTCTTTGCTTCCAGACTCACAACCTGAAACAAATCCTTACAGATTCCAGACAGATGGTTATAAAGCCTGACTCTGGAAGAGGTAGCATATCCACTGAAAAAAGAATGTTGCCTTTTTATATTGGCAGAACTTAGGAAATGTACAGATAAATGGATTTTAAGAGTACAAAAGAAGGGAAAAAGAAACAATGTGTCAATATGGGTGCACTCAGTAGAGATTTTGCATTCAATGTGTTATCTCAGTAAGCTAGTATTCAATTCTTTGCTTAATTATTTAAGTGAAATAAGACTGAGTATTAGCCTTCTTCCTGTGAGGTTTGAATTGTTAGAACTTTTGGTAGGATGTAGAGAAGAGGTCCAAAGTCTATGAAGATCAGAATGATAAAGCTGATTTATCATATCAAGTCTCACACACAGCACACCATCACTACGCACTCTGGAGGGTTAGAGGATGTACTTTTCACTATGGTATTAAGAAATGCAGTGAGAAGGGTAGCAACAGGATCCTTGAAAGATCTGTATGATTTTCCTCTGTAAACCAGGAATTGTGGTGAGAGATGCAGCCCCTGAAAAAGGCTCCTTGATTTCACTGGGGGATCATGGCAACCAGCAGTGGGAGATGGCTAAGTAGTAGGGCTTAAGTGCCTATGAGATGGTCAATATTTGTGCAACAGATATCAGATCTACAACCAAATTCAGAATGGTCCTATGTAGCCTGTAGAAATCTTTCACTGTGGTCACAATGGCCCTATGACTAAAGAAGACAAACAGTCTTAGAAAGATATACATAATGTATGTATAAACCTCTAGTCCTAATAAAGATCTGACTTCAGACGCCAAAGAAGAAAATCACAACTCCATTCAAGTCCCAAACTAGAGGCAGTATAGACAGAGCTTTTTGAATAAAGGGTAAGCCTGGGATCCTTGAAGAAAGACTGTACAAGACTGCTGCAAGTATGACCTATATCTCTCCCTCTAAGCATTTCCCCTAAGTGGCTATTTATCAGGATGGTGCCTCCATACTGGATAAATAGAAATACCTAGACTTTTCAGAGATTAAAGTGTACTGCTTATAAACTAATGCAAACACTCATATTTGTGGATCTGATACATCAGGGACTTAGGAAAGTCAGTTGATAAATAAAGTTTAAGCCTGAGTCAATTTTGAGTAAGACCAGTGAATCTACAACTCCACTCTGTAGCTATTTTCCCATTTACTAAATGCATAGAAGGAAGAGGCAGGTATACTCGGCAACCGGCACAATATACACATTGAATACTCTGGTTACCACTTCAGCCATGCAATGAGGGCTATTATGGTAGGAAAGGCCAAGTGGAACCACCTGGAATGCATTTTCTAGCAAAACAATAAATAAAAAATGTTAATGCTTTCTTGAAGGAGATGCAGAGATTAGTTCCACTACCAAAGATTTGCAGGGTGATGATTTCTATTACATTCTCTTTTGTCTCCTTATATAGCTTGTGCAAAAGATGGAAAGTTCTTGGAGAATAAAAGTATATTATCACAAACTTAATCACGCAGTGACTCCAATTGCATTTACAATTCCAACTGTGGCCTATTTACTGGAGCACATCCAGTATACACCTTGCAACCTGATATGCAGATATTGATTTGGCATCTGCTTTCTTCTCTATACCAGTCGGAAGAATCACCAGAAGCAGTTTGCTCTCACTTGGAAGAGACAACATTATACCATTATTGACTTTCCTCAGGGGTATATCAACTTTTTGGCCCTCCCACAGAAACCAGTCTCTTTCTACTCAAAGTGTGATCTGCAGATCAGCTGTGTTACCATCACCTGGCAGATTGTTAGAAATGCAGAAACTCAGTTCTTGTTGCAGACCTACTGAATTTTTCTATGCACATTAAAGTTTGAGAAGGACTGATCTTGTCTAAAGTGACTTTGATCATATCACCATCTCATATAGAGTGTCACGCTGGTCCACCAAACAGATAACAAAGCTGGTTAGACCTGGAAGTAGCAAATACTCAAAGTGAATTTGTGAAGTATTATATAAATATCAGAGGGTGGTTAAAAAGATCCTATGAAAATTCAGGGGCCTGCTACCTCAGTGAGGTTTCTAGGAGTCCAGTAATCCGAGGAATGTTGAGAGATCCTGTTTAAAGAGAAAGACAAATCAATGTACCTTACACCTCTTACTGCTAAGATAGAATTAGAATAATTAGTGAAGATCTTCTGCTATTCTACTCATTTACTGAGTGTTTACCCAGTTGCCGTTGTGACTAGAGCCCAGAGCAAGAGGAAGTTTTGTGGCAGGTCCAGTGAAAGCTGATTTTCCATTTTAGCCATATGACCATCAGATTCAATTGTAATATCATTTTCTATGAGTCGTATGGGTTTCATACGGTATCTCTGGTAAACCTAATGAGAAAATTACAAACTGTAACTCTAGAATTTGGAAAGAAATCCATGTACAGTTTTGCAAAGATATATTCTCATTTTGAAAGCACAGTACTGGCTTTCTGCTAGGCCCTTGTGAATACTGTACAACTGACCATACAATACTATGTGACTATGCCACCTGAGGTACATCTCATGAACTTGGTGTGGTCTGCTCCACCAAGACATAAATTTGGGCATGTGTAACAAACTCTCATCGTCAAATGGAAGTGCTATATATGAGACTGGATTTTAGCAGGAACTGAAGGCACAAGTAAGTTCGTGCACAGGCAGCTGACTCTTATGGTACCTACTATTATTGCATAGTCACTTCTTCCTTAATCCATGTGTAGAATTTCACATCAACGGTTGTAAGAAAGAACAAACTCAGGCCTGCTTTACACAGATAATTCCACATAAAATGCTGTTACAACTCCAAATTGGACCACTTCAGTTTTATGGGGATATTCTGAGATGACCCTGAAAGATAATGATGGAAAGGAAATACTTTCAGCAGAACTTTTAGTGGTGCATATACTTGTTATTTTTACCTGGATGAGTAGATATACAGAAGTAAAAATTTATGTCAATTTATGGGCAATGACTAATGGTTTGGCCAGATGGTCAAAGGGAGTGCATTTGAGGAGCACCAACATGGAAAATTAAGGAAGAAATACATAGATGGAATAATCTCAGAATCGACATAAGGCATGAGAACATTTGTACCCATGCGAATGCTCACAAAGAGCTTTCCTTCAAAAGGAAATCAAGTGGACAAGATAGACTGTTTTGTGGGTCTCAGTAAAATCTCTTTCTCTAGCCATGGGTTTATGAACAAAGTGGTCTTGGCAGGAAGCATGGAAGTTAAAGTTAATGAATGGGCTTAACAACATGAGTAACAGTCGCTGTTGAGTGCCCAAAACGTCAACAGCAGAGACAACATGAGTGTTCAATATAGTGTCATTCCCAGAGGAGACTAGCTGATCCTTTGGTGTCAAGTAATTGAATTAAAATGCACTATCATAAATAAATCTGCGATTTTTACTTACTAGAATAAACACTTACTCTATATGTTATTTGCTTACTCTCCATGCAGTGATTCTACCAGAAACTTCATCTGTAGAATTACTGAATATCTTTGCATCATCAAGGCATTACATTCGACATTGCTTCTGACAAAGAAACTCACTTAATAGCAAAATAATAGATACACAACTATGATAGTAACTGGTTTTGTCCAGCCTGTAACCCCAATGTAACTGATCTAATAGAAGAGTGGAACAACCTACTGATGACCCTGCCACGGTGCATGCACAGTTGTGAATCCAGAAAAATGTAATATGACTCTATACATTTTCTTGAGTCAGCAACCAATAATGGCACAGTTTTTCCTATAGCCAGTATATACAATTCTAAAGGGGTAAAAGTGGCTTTATCTGTTATCTTCTAATAACCTACCTCAAAACCATTTGCTTCCTGTTTTTGTAGCTTTGGACTCCCTAACTTAAAGATATACATTCCCAAGGAAGACGTGTTTCCACTAGTGGCACAACAATAATTGCAATTAACTGGAAGTTGAGGATACTCCCTGGGCACCTTGGGCTTCTTATGCTACTTAGCCGTAATGTCATATATCTAATGCTTCAGGAAAAGCAGCATATGGTGCGGGCTGGAGATATCAATTTTGCTGGGTTGTCAGCGAAAAATGGGGGCAGTTTCCTAATGTTGTACAGTAGGGCATAAAGGACTAGTCTGAAATCAGAACACTCTCTTGTGAGACTCTTAGAACTTACTGGTTATAGAGTCAAATTTGCTGGGAGACTATAGCAATGCAATCTTGGGAGGACCACTGATGGCTCTAGAATTGAAGGTTTGTGCTATGGTTTGAATGTTTGTGTCCCTCCAAAATTCATGTTGAAATTTAATCCCCAAAGCCTTACTATTAAGAGGTGGAATATTGAAGAGGTGATTATGTCATGAAGGTTCTGTACTCATGAATAGCTGTAGTGACCTTGTGAAAAGACTTAAGGGAATCTGTTTGCCTCTTTTGCCTTTCCACTTAACAACACAGCAACAACATGCCACTTGGACGCAGAGAACAAGCTTTTATCAGACACCAAATCTGCTGGCACCTTGATCTTGGACTTCCCAGGCTCCAGAACTGTGAGAAATACATTTCTATCATAAATTATCCATTCTAAGTTATTTCTTTATAGTAGCCCAAATGCACTGAGACAGAAAATGGTACCAAGAAGTTGAGTGCTGCTGTAACAAATACCTAAAAATGTGGAAGCTGCTTCAGAACTGGGTAACGGGCAGAGGCTGAAAGTATTTGGAAGAGCAGGCTAGAAAAATCCCATATTGCCATGAACGGATCATAAAGGGGCATTCTGGTCAGGGCTCAGAAGAAGAGAGCTGTAGACAGAGCCTCAATCTTCTTGGAGATTACTTAAGTGATTATTATTAGAAAGTTGGTAGAAATACGGACAATAAAGGTCATTTCAATGAGGTCTCACATAAAAATGAGGAATATGCTATTACAAACTGGAAGAAAGGCTATCTTTGTTATGAAGAGGCAAAGAACTTGGCTGAATTGTGTTTATGTCCTAGATACTTGTGGAAGCAGAACTTAAAAGAAATCTATTAGTTGGTGCAAAAGTAATTGTGGTTTTTGCCATTAAAACTAATGGCAACATATAATTGGATATTTGGCAGAAGAAATCTCTCAGCAAAGTGTTAAAGGTGAAGCAGAGCTTCTTGTGACTGCTTACAGTAAAAAAGATAAAGAGAGAAACAAAGATGAAATTTATAATTGAAGGGAAGCAGAACTTAAAGATTTAAAAATTTTCATTCCTGCCATGTTAAGAATGAAAAAGCAAGCCCAAGAGAGAACACCAAAGGCATAGCCAAGTAAATGTTTGATAAAAAGACAGTATGGATAGAAGAAGGTCAGATATTATTCATCAAGACAATGGAAGAATGACCCCAAAGACATTTTTGGAGATCTTCAAGGCAGCCATTTTCATCATAAACCCAGAGTGCTAGGACCTTGAGGACAGAACATTTTCGGGGAGGGGCCCAGCATGCCCATAGGACCTCAGAAATTACTGCCCAGAGCCACCTCAGCTTTCTGCTTCACACATTCTGGAGTCATGTGCATTGGCTTCCCCAGGTGTGAGTCCAGCGGGCCCAGATGCAGTGCATTCTGCCATCGCCTCCCCTCTGGAAGGTGGAGGCCATAAACTTCCATGGCATGCATGTAGTGCTAACTCTGTAGGTGTGCAGAGTGCAGGAGTTGTGGGGTTGGGGCCACCACAGAGAGCCTTCACTAGGCCAATGCCTACTGGAGTCTTGGGTGTGGGGTCACCACAGAGAATACCCACTAGGGCAATACCCAGAGGAGCTGTGAGGTCAGGGCCACTACAGAAACCCCTTATTAGGGCAACAACTAGTGCAGCCATGTGGAGAGGGCCACCATGCAGACATCAAACTAGGAGAGCCACCAACATTGTAACTCCAGCCTAGGAGAGCTGCAGGCATGTGACTACGACTCATGAGAGTTATTGCATGGGCTGCACCCAGAAAAACCATAGGGCGGGGCTGCTCAGAGCCTTGGGGGCCCAGCCTCTGCCTCAGTGTGTTCAGAAGGTGGAACATGGACTCAAAAAGATTATTCTCATGCCTCAAGATTTAGTAGTTTTTGCCTTGTTGGCTTTTGGACTTACATGGGAACTGTTACCCCTTTCTTCTTGCCTATTTCACCCTTTTGGAATGAAAATATCTATCCTATGTTTGTCCCAACTATTGTATTTTGAAATCACATAACTTTTTCGATTTCACAGGCTCACAACTGGAGGGGAATTTGTTGCAGGATGAATCATACCTTAAGTATCACTCATATCTGATTTAGATGTTGTTCAGATGAGATTTTGGACTTTAACCTTAAAATTGATGCTGGAATGAGCTAAGGCCATGTGGCTGTTGGGATGTAATGAATGTATTTTGTATGTGAGAAGGACATACGTGGGGGGTGGGGTGGGGACAAAATCCTATAATGTGAATGTCTGTGTCCCTTCAAAGTTCAGGTTGAAACTTAGTCCCTAGTGCAATAGTAAAAGTGGTGCCTTTAGGAGGTCACTCAGTCCTGAGCTCAGAGCCCTCGTGAGTGGGAATTAGTTCCCTTACAAAATGGCTTGAGGAAGTGTGTTCACCCCTTTCATCCCTCTGCTCTTCCACTATATGAAGACGCAGTAGCAAGGGACCATTTTGGAAGCAGAGAACAAGCCTTCACTAGATACTGAATCTGCTGGTGCCCTGATTTTGGACTTCCCAGCCCTTAGAACTGTGAGAAATAAATTTCTGTTCTTTATAAATTACTGAGTCTAAGATACTTTGTTATAGCAGCCTGAACAGACAGAGACAGCTTGGGACAGGATTAGTTATCCTAGCTGGGGTAAGCAGAACATGACAAACCATGGAAGAATAAATATAATCAGTATGGTTTCATGACCAGCTTCAGAAATGAGGAATGTCCTAGCTATACATATTTTGTTCCTAGCTTTATTATGATATTTTATATACTAATCAATAATTTATTTCTTCTTGTTTAAATTACAGAATATCAAAAGAGGACTCATTGAGAAAAGAAATGAGAATTACTCAGAGAAAATATAGAATAACTTAAGAAGTTTTTGTTTTTCATTTTGGGAAACAGAGAAAATATAGAATAACTTGAAGTTTTGTTTTTCATTTTGGGAAACAGAGTGAGCGCATCTTTGATTATACAAGGTATAGTTGTATATGTTATCCATAAGCCTTTGTTGTTGTTTGAAAATTTATATATGGGTAGAGAAATGTGTATAATTCCTAAGTTGATAAAGGGGTGCACAGCATCAGACTATTTTCAACTATACATCACCCTCGATACCTTCTATATTTTCTTTTGAACTGTAGAGAAGTCTAGCTCTGCATTTCACAGAATTACTTTCCTTATGTGATTCTAGCAGTTGTGAAAGATTTGAAAGTGGAAGAGAAAGGTAAGTCATTATTTCCGCAGCAGCAATAGACAGCCAAAATGATCTGCAACAGCTTCCCTTGACTTTGAGGAATTTTCCTAAAATCAGGCGTTTACGGGGCTTTCCGTGGATTCCAGTCAGACTTTGAAGAATCTTCACTGAGGTACTGCAGATATCTGAAATCACCAGAACTAGCTTCTGTTGGGCCCCTAACATCATGAGAATCACACATCAGTGCTGCAGGCCGTTGAGATTATTGTTGGCAGCTTCTCTATGATCCTTATACTTCCTGATTTCTCCCGAGATCTTCCTGGTGTGTACTCCCTAGCTATTCCTATCATTGTGTAAGTTTCTAATTTCCTGTAATAAATCTCTTTCCATTTGAAATCCCCAGAGTGATGCAGTCAATTATCAGGATATATCAACTATTTAGAAGCAAGAAAAGACCTGTTAATTAACTTAAATAGATAAAATAAAGACAAAGTACATTTTATTTATAGGAAGAATTATCAGGCTTTTACTTAGAATCTATCTATGTTTTTACAGATAATCCTAATAAGCTTGGTCATCTGCAACCCCAAGAGACAAACAGAAGCAGCAAATTGGAAAGAAGGAAGCCACATCTAAAGCAGAGATTCTGATAGCACCAGTGACTGGACACCATTAGCAGGGGAGTTTTACTGACTCTTTTACATAATAGTGAATATGATTACTCAAAACATTTGGAAGTCTGGGGTCATTTAGTGGCGGAGCCAACATTTTATATAATAAAAGCCCCAAAAGGTATTATTCCCGTATCAATCAACAATCATGATAACCTTCAAAATGAAGAAAACATTATACCATATTCAGAATAATTTACTTAAGAAACTAGGGAGATGTGTGTGATCCATTTAGGAGAATATCTTTGTCTATCAAAACTTCAAACATTCTGAATCAAAATCTTGTGGGTGGAAGAGTCCAGAAAGGTGCATTTGCTGGTTCACTCCTCCTCCCCACCACTCTAATATATAGCCACAGCCAGGATCGAGAACTACTGATCCGGTCAAACAACTCTCCAGAAAATAATGCCTGGGAATAAAAATAAATCTCTAATTTCTATTCTTACCTCTCACCTTCAGCTGTCAAACATCATCTAAGCTACTCCACTATGGCCACCGTGGCCTTTCTTTTAGATAACTGCTATCTTGTTGCCCCTCACATCTGGATCCAGTTTCTCTCACATCTTGACACCAACTCCTATAGAAAGCACTCATTAGACAATCAGATAACTTTCTTTAAGATAATTATGCTATGCCTCAATTCTCTCCAATTTATACATTCTTGTCTTTTTATCACTCTGTAAACATATTCACTGGAAGTCTCTGAGATCTTTTCAGTGGTTTCCTATTCATCACTATGCTTCCTGTCTGATTCCCCATCCCTCTGTGTAACCAGCTGGGTTCCTAATTCCTGATATATCTGCTGTATTGGATTTATCTCTAAATTACAAATACCAGCCCAGGGTTTGCCACACACTTGGTTCTCTATAAACATTTGCTGAACAGAGTCTTGGTATCTGAGCCACAGTTACCTGCAGACTCCTAATTCTAATTTAAACTTTCTGCCTCCTAGACCTTTGACATATGGCACTAAAAATTACCAGCTGGAGCCCAAACTCAAACATATAGGCATTTTACTGCATCAGGATTGGAGGACCAGAAGGGCAGGAACTAACTGGTGAATCACAGTCTGAAGAGAATATTGAAGAGGAAAGTATGTGTTTTTCTGTGAATCAAGTTTATGATAAGGGAAGATAGAAAATGGGGGAAATGGCAAAGGGAAGGAGCTTAAAAAAAAAGAGGCCCCAAGACTATGCTATGTATTCCTGAGTCAAATTTGAACAGCTAAGATAGGGCCATTTTTATATTTTGAAAGCTGTAGTGGCCAGTGTCCAAGATGACCCCCAGTGATCCCCATCTCCTGGTATTCACACCTTTATGCAATCCACTCCCACATTGTGCAAGGGCTGGTCTGTGCAGCCAATAGCATAAGACAAAAGTGTAAAATGTGATCTGAGGCTATGTCTTAAAAGACAGTGTGGCTTCTGCCTTGTTCTCTTTTGTGGGTCACTTGCTCTGAGGGATGCCAAGTGCCATGATGTAAGGATACTCAGGTGGCCAATGGAGAGGCCCATATGACGAGAAATGGAGGTCTCCAGCCAACAGCCAGCAAAGAACAGAGGACCACCAATCGCCACAGGATTGAATCCCAGTGGAGCCTTGAGATGACTACAGCCCCAACTGAACGCTTAACTACAACCTGTGAGAGACGCTGATCCAGAACCATCCAGTTAACCCATCTCTGGATTCCTGACCTTCAGAAACTGAGTGAGATAAATGTTTGTTGTATTAAGTTGTTAAATTTTGAGAAAATTTGTTTCACAGCAGTAGAGAACTAAAACAAAAGTCTGAACTGGAGGTTGCAAATTGAGGACTGGAGGAAACTTCTGGTAGGCTGACAAGATTTTGTTTCATAGGGAAGAAAGAGCGTTTTTAAAAATTCAATTAATTGTCAACAGTTACATTTGGAAGATTTTTAAAAATCGAGGTTTCTTACTTTATTTAAAAAAGAAAAAGATCTTATAACACAGCCCTATTCTTATGACTCTGTTGCCTTGGACGTGCTCTATTCCATTTGTTTAAATACCACTAGGCATTCGATTTTGCTACCTCTGGTCCAAACTCATTTAACAAGAAATGATTTTATTCATCTTATAATTTCTTTGTTTTATCAAGAGCTCTCTTTCTGCATATAGGAGTATTTATTTTTTTATTTTAAGATTTCACTAGATGAAAGAGTTCTGCCATAAAATTGCCTGCTCATTAGAAACATCTGGGAAACCCTACAATGTAAAGATCTCCAATCATGGATTATGGCAAATGTGGTTATTTTATGATTATATCTTTATATTTCAAAAGAAAGGTCAAATTCTCTCTCCCTTCCTTCTAGAGTTGAAGCAAGACTATAAAAATCGTGTGGAATGGGGGTTTGGTACAAGGAGCAGGTGATTCACAATGGCTGATCCTGCAGAGTGGATCTGAAACAGGTCCTTAGGAGGTATGGGGGGAGTAGAACATTAAAATGGGAAGACAAAATAGCAACGCCAAGTCAAGGGGGACAGGAATGGGATTAAGGATAAGAAATGGAGCCAAGAGGACAAAGGATTGAGAGTAGGAGGTCAGGAAGAAGCAAAAGGAGTCTAGGATGATTGCTATGAAAAGCTCTGGTGTTTCTGAAGTTCTCTCTTCTTAATCCATGTATACTGAGACATGATAATGATGTGGCGATGGATCTTTAGGAACTCTGACAAAGGACTGCTTTGAAAATTTATCATAAAGACTATCCACATGATATGACTGGTTTCTGGCAATCCAGCTCTTCTAGGTACAGAAAATCCCATGGATTACTTCCAATTATTTTGTTTCCTCCTTTGAAATGTTCTGATATTTCAATGCACTAGTGCCGTGGTGAGCAGGCTTCCTTGGGAGAAAGGGAAAAAATACCAAGGCCAGGTGATACAATGGTCTCTTGGGACAATGACCTGATAGGTTTAAGTGAAAGATGACACTTAAACATTTGTGCATATTTAGTTGAAAGGAATTATATTCACATGCAGATCATATATTTGGCTCATTTCATAAATACACGTTTTATGCCATGCATTTGAGAAATGTGAAGGCAAGCCAAGTTTTGTACAGCCCGCATCATTTTACACATTTGGGAAGGTTAATAGTAAAATTCTAAGCAACTGATTTAGGTGCTTTTTAAAATTTGAAGATCCTACAGCTGATTATAGAATTTGAGGAAGTTGGCCAGCCTTGGCAAATTTCTTCCTTTCTTTAGTTACCAGAAAAGAGTAGAGGTAAGAATTGCTAGGCAGGAGAGAATGGCTTTGCTAGTCTCCACTGTTCTTTTTCCCCACCGTGTTCCTTCAGGCAAAAGTTAGCCTGTATTTCTAAGTGTCTGGATATAAACATGCCTGTATTAAAACATTCTCCTTGTTTATAATTTTATGATTTATCTATATATCTTTATTTTTGGCTACTGTGGCTTTTTACAGCTTTCTAATTTATATAGCCATTTGTTTAGGCTGTCAAAACATTTTTAATTTTAATTACTGTGTATCATGCCTGAGGGTGTAAAACTGTCAGATAAATCTGAGACTCTGCATAAACATGTGGGGAACTGCATGTATTATCGCCCAACAATTGCTAGTGGGCAGTTAGCAAATGCCTTTCCAGAGGGTTCGCTGGCTGGCTCCTTTCCCCCCTTCATGGAGGCACAGGATGATGTTGTCAGATGGGGTGCTGGACACCTCGTCACACATCGCGTGTCATTGACCTCGGCACCAAAAGCTCAGGACTGTGATAGACCAGTTGCAGGCGGGGGAGCCCTGCAGATGGCTGATAGGAGAGCACTTAATGTTCAAGCTTATCATACTGAGGAGCTGGATAATCAACCTGGCACTTCATTTTTAAAAAGAAAATAACTGGAGAAGAGGAGCCAAACTTCAAAGAATAGGGTAGTATATTTGGTTGGCAAAATGTGACCAGAGATCTTGTTTCTTTTTCTTTTTCATAAAGTCTCAGTAGTACTATAGATATATGCATCCATCAATTTATTAAAAATCTAATAGCTTTGTATTTGGGGTCGGAAGATTGAGCTTGAGCTCAACACTTGTTGTCATTTACTGGCTGCGGTAACCCTGGACACATTTTTTTTTTTTTTTTTCTTAATTATACTTTAAGTTCTGGGATACATGAGCAGAACGTGCAGGTTTGTTACATAGGTATACATATGCCATGGTGGTCTGCTGTGCCCATCAACCCGTCATCTACATTAGGTATTTCTCCTAATGCTATTCCTTCCCTTGCTCCCAACCCCCCGACAGGCCCTGGTTTGATATTCCCCTCCCTGTGTACATATGTTCTCATTGTTCAGTTCCCACTTATGAGTGAGAACCTGCAATATTTGGTTTTCTGTTTCTGTGTTAGTCTGCTGAGAACGATGGTTTCCAGCTTCATCCATGTGTCTGCAAAGGGCATGAACTCATCCTTTCTTATGACTGCATAGTATTCCATGGTGTATATGTGACACATTTTCTCTATCCAGTATATCACTGATGGCATTTGGGTTGGTTCCAAGTCTTTGCTATTGTGAATAATGCTGTAGTAAACATACATGTGCATGTGTATGTAGAATGATTTACAACACTTTGGGTATATATCCAGTAATGGGATCGCTGGGTCAAATGGTATTTCTGGTTCTAGATCCTTGAGGAATCGCCACACTGTCTTCCACAATGGTTGAACTGATTTATACTCCACCAACAGTGTAAAAGTGTTCCTATTTCTCCACATCCTCTCCAACATCTGTTGTTTCCTGACTTTTTAATGAACGCCATTCTAACTGGCATGAGATGGTATCTCATTGTGGTTTTGATTTGCATTTCTCTAATGATCAGTGATGATGAGCTTTTTTATTCGTTTGTTGGCTGCATAAAATAAATGGTGTTGGGAAAACTGGCTAGCCATATGCAGAAAACTGAAACTAGACCCCTTCCTTACACCTTACAAAAAATTAACTCAAGATGAATTAAAGATTTAAATGTATGACCTAAAACCATAAAAACCCTAGAAGAAAACCTAGGCAATACCATTCAGGACACAGGCATGGGCAAAGACTTCATGACCAAAACACCAAAAGTAATGGCAAAAAAAGCCAAAATTGACAGATGGGATCTAATTAAACTAAAGAGCTTCTGCACAGCAAAAGAAACTATCATCAGAGTGAACAGGCAACCTACAGAATGGGAGAAAACTTTTGCAATCTATGCATCTGACAGAGGGCTAATATCCAGAATCTACAATTAACTTAAACAAATTTACAAGAAAAAAACAAACAAGCCATCAAAAAGTTGGCGAAGGATATGAACAGACATTTTTCAAAAGAAGGCCAAATTCTTTAATTGTAGGTTTATACTCTAGTCAGCTGAAAGGCTTTTAGAGGTAATCTAGCACTTTATCCAATATGAAGTGTAGATTTACCATGAGATATGGATCTGGGCTATATCTGTGTTTATCTTATGACAATGTAATATAATTTCTTTTCTTTTCTTTTTTTAGACAGGGTCTCACACTGTTGTCCAGGCTGGAGTGCAGTGGTGCAATCTCAGCTCACTGCAACCTGCACTTCCTGGGCTCAACCTATCCTCCAGCCTCAGCCTCCAAAGTAGCTGGGACCACAGGTGCATGCCACCACTCCCGGTAAATTTGTTTTTCTTAGAGATGGGGGTTTGCCATGTTTCCCAGGCTGGTCTTGAACTCGTGAACTCAAAGCAATCTGCCTGCCTCAGCCTCCCAAAGTGCTGTGATTACAGGAACGAGCCACCATGCCTAGCCTATAATTACATCTCTCTTATGATTCTTTTAATGTCAATTTTAAGGGAGACTCAATGCCCAGAGAAGGTTGCCCCCACCCTCTGCCTATTATTCACAGTCCCAGTCACTGAGTTCAAGACCCAAGAGGGCATGGGGCAATGAGAATGATGATAGGGATTCCCTTCTGCAGTCGGCTTTTGCTGGTCTTTTCTCTTTTACCCCGACATGCCTGAGGCACATTAATAAGGCAATCTGCTTCAGCATGCATTTCAACTAACTGAACTATTAGTTGTGGCATTGTGTTTTCCAAAGGAGTCATTGTTTCTAGCCTATGATCTCAACCAGGTAGGAGGACTTGTAATATGGTGTTTAAATAATTATTGGTGTGGAATCTTTCAGACAAAAAGCCATTGCAGAAAAGTGAAGAGTCTTGTAATTTTTCTTGGTAACATAGAAAATGCATGGACTGTATAAGTCACATGCATCAAAAAAATAGCCTTCTTCCATTTAGACTTTGATGGAAAAGTGTTTAGCTCAAGAAAGAATTTTTTCTAAAAAAACACCATTTTATCATCTTCAATATAGGAAAGCACTGCTCACCTAGTGCATCAAGACTCTGCTCTTTTCCCTTGGAAAAGTAATTCTTTTCCTCTCCTAATTTTCCAACACAAAATATCTTGCTTTTCCACCCTGAGATCTGATATTTCCCTGTCGTAGTGATTTGCTTCTTTAGGAGCACTTCTTTCACCTGGGGTTTATTAACAGTATTTGTTGAGTGTCTGCTATGTACCAGACAAAGAGCAGGGGATTTAAGAGGGAGTAAAAATAGACAATGTCCCAGCTTTCAGAGAATGTACAATCTAATGGGGGAGACAAATATTCACCAAAAATTGCAGTAATAAACTTACAAGTAAAACTGAGATGTGTCCTGAAGAAAAGGAACACAGTTCTATGAGAACATAATGCAAAGGGCTCTGACCTCAGTTGTGGTCTGAAGGCCCTTCCTGGAGGAAGTTACACTGAGCTGAGATATGAAACGAGAAGTCAGAAGTGAGCTGTACTTTTGAAAGGATGGTGTTGAAAATTACTCACCACTGTTAACAATATAGAAGAGTGTAGGGTATCTCATTTGAAGAAAATCTGACTGTTTTTATCTCCCTTAATACCAACCACATAGTAGGAGCCAACAGCCTACTATGCCTCTGATAATAAACATATAAATGCAGAATGAGTGTTTTTCTTTCCATTTTGCTTCCTTTCTTTCACTTCTGTTGATTTCACCTTGAAATGTCAAGAATGTCAATATTAATATTGAAATATTAACATAGAATCATGCTAATATAGAAAATGCTCATCATCACTAGCCATCAGAGAAATGCAAATCAAAACCACAATGAGATACCATCTCACATCAGTTAGAATGGCGATCATTAAAAAGTCAGGAAACAACAGGTGCTGGAGAGGATGTAGAGAATTAGGAACACTTTTACACTGTTGGTGGGACTGTAAACTAGTTCAACCATTGTGGAAGACAGTGTGGCGATTCCTCAAGGATCTAGAACTAGAAATACCATTTGACCCAGCCATCCCATTACTGGGTATATACCCAAAGGATTAGAAATCATGCTGCTATAAAGACACATGCACATGTATGTTTATTGTGGCACTATTCACAATAGCAAAGACTTGGAACCAACCCAAATGTCCATCAGTGTTTGGATTAAGAAAATGTGTCACATATACACCATGGAATACTATGTAGCCATAAAAAAGGATGAGTTAATGTCCTTTGTAGGGACATGGATGAAGCTGGAAACTATCATTCTCAGCAAATTATCGCAAGGACAAAAAATTGAACACCGCATGTTCTCACTCATAGGTGGGAATTGAACAATGAGAACACATGGACACAGGAAGGGGAACATCACACATCAGGGCCTGTCATGGGGTGGGGGAGGGGGAAGGGATACCATTAGGAGATATACCTAATGTAAATGACGAGTTAATGGGTGCAGCACACCAACATGGCACATGTGTACATGTTTAACAAACCTGCATGGTGTGCACATGTACCCTAGAACTTAAAGTATAATAAAAAAAAAAAATTCAAACAATTGCAGCCTCAGGCATGAATGGGTTTAAACACCCTTTCTCACTCAGGTGAGAGCAAGAGGTACTTTTGCTGGCCAAAACCCTGAAGATTGTTGCTATGAGTTGAGCCATCTTCTGGCCATGAATAAAGTGTGAATTTTTGCAGAAAACAACAAAGAATGTCAATATTAGTATTGAAATATTAATATAGAATCATGCTAATAAATTAATATAGAAAATATTAATTTCCATATTAGGAAATCAACTTGAGAAACATAACATCCATAATGCTAGTGATGTTCAAGATTAATTTGCCTTGACTATGAAGAGTTAAACACGAAAGGAAGTGTACCTGCCTGTTATTCAATTATTTGCATCAGCATAGGGGATAAAAGGAAGGCAACTACACACCCATGCTCACAGCAGTGAGTATCAATGGATGAATGTATAAACACAATGTAGTATAAACATACAATGGAATGTTACTCAGTCTTAAGAGGGAAGGAAATCCTCTCACATATTATGACATGGCTGAACCTTGAGGATATTATGCTAAGTGAAATAGGCCAGTCACAAAATAATAAACACTCTAAGATGCCATTAAGTGAGGTATCAAGAGTAGTCAGATTTATGGAAGCAAATAGAATGGTGGCTACCAGGGACTGCAGAGACGAGGGAACAAGTAGTTCATGTTTAATGGGTTTAGAGTTTCCATTTTACTAGATGAAAAAGTGAAGACTCTAATACTACTGAACTATACACTTGGAAATGGTTATAATGGCAAATGTTGTTATGTTGTTGTTTTTAAAATCTCAATTAAAAGAAAAAAGGGAGGCAACTAATATTGCACTAGTGCTATGTTCCAGGTATTTTATGTGGACGGTGTCACTTAACCCTCTCTGGGCCATCACTGGGCAGGTGAGGAAAAAAAAAACAGGTAAGTTGAATAGTTTCCCAGGTTATAGAATTCAGAAGCTGAAGATCTGGAATATAAATCCAAATATGTACCTGTTTGTAAATAGAAATGCCATGGGTACAGAGTAGAGATTCATAATAATGAAAACAACAAAATTATGATAATGCATGAACATGTATTGTTCACCACTATGTTCTATTCACTTTTCTGATGGCTTTACCCACAATCTATTTAATCCTCAAAACTTTTAGAAGTATTGTTAGTAGCCCCATTTTGCAGATGAGGAAAGTTGAACTAAGTAACCTGCACAAGGTCACGCAGTCAGTAAGAGGCAGAGGCTTAAATTCAGGTCACCTGGCCCTAGACATTATGCTTTTACATCACGTAACTCAAGAATGAGAATGTCAAATTTTGAGTGTTTCTTACTGTTTCAAGCCCTCTTTCCTATACACTATCCAGTGTAAAAAAAATTAAGGCGGATATGTGAGATTGGCAAACAGCTATCACTGTCCCTATTTCACAGGAGATAATGCAGCAGAGCCATCAGGGAAGTGGGGAATCTTATCCAGGGTCACAGACTGACTACATGACAAAAGGTTTGAACCCAGGTCTCCTGACTTCTGGCCCATGCCCATTCTTCCCCACTACCTAGGTGAGATCTACCCCAGAAACTCCCCAGACTGCCTCGGAGAAGGAGGAAACTTGAGTGTGTCACACACAGCCCTTATTTTGTGCTCATTTCTCTGTGTGTGATTGCCAGCAGCCAAAGATCAGGTGGGATTTGCGGATGAGGGCCTCTGATAACTCAGCCTTGGGGCAGGCCATGGGGAGTACCTTGCCTGGGGGCTCTCCTGGCCTGCTGAGGAAGGCTTGGGCAAATCTTCGCCCTGCTCCTTCCTGACATGCCCTCGGAGAACAGGATTTTTATTGGACATTTGGTGACAGGTGCAGGATGTGAGCAGAAGGGACCTCGGTTTAATATCTCACGAGACGAGCAGCACATATTATACAGCTAGTGACTCACTACTGATTTACTGCCCTAGAAGCCTGGTGTTTTCTGAAAGAACAGGAGGAGGCAGGAGCAGAAACTGCTTTTTGTCCCAGACTTCTTTCATTGCAGATGTTTGCAGCTGGCACATTCTGCTTTTCTTCCTCTGTGGGTGCACAAGACTAACCCAAATAATCATATTTCTGTCTTAATTACCTTTCCATTGCTTAATTAAATGACCTGATGCGGATGCCAGAAAAGGCTGGCAAATTTGTTAAAATCTGAACAGAGGGAGAGCTGGACGGCACTTGAAGCACTTGAGGCCCCTTTACCCTTGAATTCTCTCCATTGAATAAAGCCATGAATCTTAGGCAACTGATTTTCCCTTCTCTCCACATTAGAAAATATCTGGCCCATTAGGAAATGTCTGGCCCACAGTTCTGAAGTTACTTTGGTTCTCTCTGTATCACCTATCTATTGGTGTATAACAAAACACCCCAAAACTTAGTGCCTGAAAACAGCAACCATCTATTATTTTTTTTGCAACTCTGTGGGTTGGGTGGGTAGTTCGCTGATCTGCATGGGGCTTGTTCGTGTGTCTGTGTGCAGCTGTCAGGTTGGCTGGGGACTGGCGGGCCCGTCCATGGCTGGGTTGGCTCAGCTCTACCTCATGTTGTCTCTCATCCTCCCCTGGACTGCTTGGGCTTTTTCTTTTGTGGCTGCAGGGTTCCAAAAGAGAAACCAACAATGTGCTGCCCCTTTCCCCAGGCCTCTGCATCTGTCGAGTTGGCTACCATCCTATTGGTCTAGGCAAGTCATGTGGTTGAGCCAAATGTCACAGTAGGAGCAGACACAGGAAGACACAGGAAGGACATTACCTGGCTATCATTTCAATCAGTCTTCCTCACTCTCCAAAACATAATGATTCCCTGCAACTTCAGGGTGATAGCTTTCCTCAAGACAGA
>NW_012110141.1:199020-201206 GCF_000951045.1 Mandrillus leucophaeus
AAACAAACAAACAACAACACAAAACCATGGCTGCCTGGGAGCTGTGGACAGAGCAGTGTCTATTACAGGCGGCTGTAGGTATGGTGGAGAGGTTCCTTGAAGAATTCAGAAGATTCTTTAGTTCCAGGGTATAGTAGATGACTCTCCAGATTCCTATCCTCTGGTTGTTCAACCAAACACTACTCCAGGTACTGCTGAGAAGGGATTTAAGCCAATCATATATCTCTCTTAAGATGTGGAAACTACATGAGTGGGCTTGAGCTAATCAGGCCAGGCTGCTAAAAGCTGCTTTTTCTCTGTCAGCAGAAAGGGAATTCAGAGATTCAAAACATGAGACAATTTGACATGCCATCCCTGTGTTTAGAGAGAGTAGAAACAATGTGCCAAGGAATGCTTGTGGCCTCCAGAAGCTGAGAATAGCCCTTGGGTGATGGCCAGCAAGGAAATGAGGACCTCAGTTCTACAACTGCAAGTTCTGAATTCTGCCAATAACCTGAATGAGATTAGAGCTCTTTCTTTCCCAGAACCTTCAGATGAGAGCCCAGCTGGCCAACACCTTCATTTTGGCCCTATGACACCCGAAGCAGAGAAACCAGCTGTGCCATGGTAGACCACTGACCTACAGAAACTGTGAGATGATAAACAGGTGTTGTTTTAAGCTGCCAAATTTGTGATAATTTGTTAAGAAGCAATAAAACATTATTATACAGGGTGATTACTATTCCCATTTTAGCTCTTTAAAAATGTTAATATCCTTTGAAAGAAGACATAAATTGCTTTACCACTCTCAGTTTGCTCTAAATTTGTTGGACTGAAAGGCTTCCTTTGTGATTGGAGAGAGAAAAATTGGTTTTTGGGGAAAAGAATACTATATTTGGGACAAAAGTGAAGTGTGAGAGAGGTTAAGGTTTGAACTGGGTGTAGGTTAGCTGGCTTTTGTGGATTGTGCTAGGCTTTCAAGGAGACAGCATAAAAGCAATAAGTCACTAGGAACCTGGAGAGAGACAGAGACAGAGAGAGAGACAGAAAGAGAGAGAGAGAGAATGAATTAATAAAATGATACTGAAAATAAATTTTAAAAGCCTTCAATCACTTCCTCCTGCATATCCTATCTCCTCAATTGCACTCCAACTTGCGGTAACAAATCTGATCTCAAATTAAAAAATCCTCCCTAAAGTAGCATGTCCCTCCATTTACCATCTTGTTTTTCTGTTATACTTCTCCCCAAGATGTCTGCACGTGACATTTTCAAGTCTTCACATCCCATTCATTCTTCAATTTATCTTTATATGGCTTCCTCACCAAGTGTACCAATGAAATTGTTCTTCACAGACCATCAATGATCTTCATGTTGCTGTACCAGTGAATCTGCTCTGACTTCTTCCTAGTCAATCTTTCAGAATGATGAAATCCAGTAGACTGCCATTTTAGTTTTAGAGCATTCTCTTCTTTTGGTTCCTATGATACCCCTCTTTTTTGGTTTTTCTCCTACTTTTCTGTCCACTTTATCTCAGAATCCATTGTGAGTGTCTCTTTCTTATAGCTGATTTGTAATGCTGACATTTCTTAGGGCCCCATTCTGGAATTCCTCGTTTCCTCACACTGCTGAACTCTTTCCTTAGAAATCTTACTTGCTTCCGTGACTGTACATATTGTGACTTCACAGAGATGATGATGTGAGAACTTGTTGAAAAGAAGAGTGTACTAGACTGAGAATAAGACCAAGGTTCTAATCTTAACTTCCTATGAGAATATCATAACCGATTTGGGGTGTCTAACAGGCTGTTTCCTTGCCTATAAAATGGAGACAGTGGTCCTTGCCTTACCTGTCTTACAGGATTATCATAGAAATGAAAGATGTGGCAGGGGAAGGCTGCTATTATTGTTGTTAGCATAGTTGCAGTCAGAATATTAACATAATAAAACTACTTGGGCTTTTCAAAGGTAAGCATGGGTGAGAACACCAGGGTCAGAATAAAAGGATGGATGAATGAAGAGAGAGAAGGAGAAAGAGAAAGAAAGAGAGAACATGAATAAACAAATGAAAACGAAACTCTGGGAACTCACAGAAGCTATGTAGATTGATATTTGATACCATTTTATAAATCTCTCAATTCTTGAATAAAGTTATCAATTCAATCAATGCTGAGAGTGATTGCATTTCTTTTTTTTTTTTTTTTTTTTTT